>NW_027097309.1:0-60000 GCF_019320115.1 Miscanthus floridulus
TCCTAGACATGCAAAAAATCCACCAAGCTTAAATTTAGGGTGAGGATCAACTGAAAGGGAAGGAAGAAGGGAAAGATTGCCTCTTCTTGGCGCCGGAGTTGTCCTGGACGCCGTCCTCCTTCCTTGGAGCATCAAACCCCAGTATCACGCTGCAAGTGCAAACCGAACCAACCAACCAATCAATCAATCAGGAATCATCATCAACAGCTAGCCAACAACAACCCACCAACCAAGCATCAAAGAGGACCCAGCCAGCAAGGAGGAGAAGAGTCTGGCTCCCTCACCTGGAGACGGCCGGGTCGTCGACCATGTAGATGAACTCCGAGCCCTGGATCTCCTCCTCCACCAGCCCGTAGTCGAGCAGCCACCCGCCGGCCTGCCCCGCGCAGCTCATCGGCACCCACCCCAAGCAAGCGAGCGAAGCAGCACAGATCTTTCGCGGGTCGCGCGGGGCGAGCACGAGCCTCGAGCGTTGCTTGCCGTGTGGGGGGAGCGGCGGATCGCGTGGCGTGCTTGTGCTTGGGAGCCTGCCTCAGGCCTTCAGCTCAGCTTCCTTCCTCTCACCCTTTTTGTCCTTTTGGCGCGTCTAAACAACACGCAACATGGACGCCCCCCCATCCCTTGGCTTTTGGCGAATAGAATACGGTGCCGCGGGCGCTTGGGTGCGGGCGGCGCGTGTGTGTGCCCGCTCGTCGGCTGGGCCCCCCCGGCGAGCGGGCGGAAGGTTCCGACGGAATCCATATCTAGATCGAGGGAGTTGGGTACGTACTGTGCTTGGGTGCGGTGCGTGCGTGTCGCGTTGGTTGCTTCAGGAAAAATAAGCTGGAATTCGGTGGGGTTGGCGCGGCCGCGGGCGTTTCAGAATCCAGATGGTGGTGCCTTGGGCGTGTGGAGCTCAGCCGGATCGCGTGGGCGTGATGCTCGTGTTGTCCGAATTTTTTACTTTTTAGTCTTTTTTTTAAAGTTTCTCACATATAGATCTCTGGAAGAAAGATTTCAGAATCTGGATCCTTAGCTCGGCGTCATCGATGTTGGCGTCGAGCTAACATATCTCAGCACCAGCGTCTCTGACGCCGAGCTCCTGGGCTCGACGCAGACGTGGCGGTGACATGGCAGGCAGCTTGGCGTCGTAGGTCGTGGCGCCGAGCTTGGCGCCATGTCACCGTCACGTTTGCGTCGAGCTCAGGAGCTCGGCGCCAGAGACGCTGGCACCGAGACGTGTTAGTTCGACGCCAGCATCGATGGCACCGAGCTAAGGGTCCAAATTATAAAATCTTTCCTCCAAAGGTCTATTTATGAGAAACTTAGAAAAAAAGCTAAAAAGTAAAAAATTCGGTCGTGTCGTGCGGGTTCACGTCATACGGCCACCACGGGGACATTTCGGAGGCTCGGAGCAGCGGTAGAGCGAGTCGAGATTCGATGGCCTTTCGGAGCCTCACTCGCCTGACCATCCCGGATCTCGTCCCATTTCCGTCGATTAAGGGCGTGTTTAGTTCCCAATTTTTTTTGGGTTTGGCTACTGTTTGGTTATTGTAGTACTTTCGTTTGTATTTGGTAATTAGTATCTAATTATGGACTAATTAGCTTCGAAAGTTTCGTCTCGCGATTTCTCACCTAATTATGCAATTAGTTTTATTTTTCGTCTATATTTAGTGTGACACTTTGGGGTGAAAATTTTTTGAATCTAAACGGGGCCTAAGCCCTGCTTGCAGTGCCACAGTAGTAACCACTGTATCATACTTATATTTAATATATTCATATGATACATGACTACTTTGAAAAAGAAGAAGTTATATCATGCCTTAGCGCAAGAAGAGTCAAAGATACACGAGCACACGACCCAAGTGACTATTATAGATTCGAGTTTTTTTTGTTTCAGTGACGATGCTTACATTTGTGGTTAATTATTCTTTTAGCGGTAAGACAACAAAGCTAATTACGCTTTTTGTACTGACTTTGTCAATCTCAAAATTTATCACATATAGAAATAATTGTGCGTGTACACAAGCATCCTGTATGTAGTTAGGAAAATACACAAGTATCCTGATGGTTTCTGCGGCTGATAAGTCGGCTGAAGCCGATTTATTGTGAGAGAAAAACATTATACTGTGGCTGTTAAGTTCAAGCGAACAGGGCCATGATTCAGCAAAGGAACGTGTACCAGAGGAATTTTCTAAACCATATTGAAAATGCAATTGGAAGCGTACAAGATTCCTTCAAAGTTTAGGTTAATCCATCTAAAATTTAGAATAACCATACATAATTCCTAGAGTGCTGAGGTTCGTCTACTTAACAATGTTAATAGGTGGTAGATCTAGCAGAAAAAATCATTGGGGTCATAACACCTCTATTGTGCCATGATATCATCTAACCATTTAAGCACCAATAAGCATACTACCAAAATGGTGGAGTTCACTTAGTGTTTTAAAGTAGTAGTAAAACACCACCACAGTCATAGTACTTGGGAATCCTCACTAGGAGATATTTGGTAGGGAAAGTTTATACTAAATGTTGAATATTAAAACACTAGGAGAACCCCACGTCACTAGAAGAAGTTTTAAATTCTGGTTGATATATTTCAAAGGAGAATTCCAGAAGCCATTGGTGTCACGGGACACCACAAAAATAGCCTAGATCCACCCCTGCCGTGAGCTACAAAATCAAGTATTGAGCATCCCAAACTAAACCCTTAGGTGGTTTTACTGATGTGTCACATTATATGAATGCTAGTGTGGCAATTACTTAAAGAATAGCATGGGCATCCTCAGCGCCGACCCTAGGATTTTTTTGCCCGGAAAGAAACTAAAATTTGGATACCCCTTAACACAAAGTATCAATCAATATATATTCAAAAAGTACTAGATAAAAGAAAACATTTAAAACAATGTTTATCTCAAACACTTTGTACTGCAATCTATAAAATAATTAAAAACCAAACTAAAAATATATTACAAATTATCAGTAAAACTTAGAAAATCACAATAACATGTTTTCTAATCCATCAATTATGGCTAATCCACATTAATGTCTCTAGTCAAATTCTGAAGTTGTCTTATTACATATTCATCACCATGGGTTATACTATGTTACTAAGCCTATGATAAACCCTGGTAGTAATTTTAATGATGCTTTGAAAGAAGCAAAGGCTATATGTTATGTTATATTTTCAGCGCATTAAAGAGGTCATCATCATATATCAAATTCATCACTCTTCATCTATGGAGTGTGGAATGTAGATTGCAACAGAAACAAGAAAGGAAAGAGGGTAAGAATTGATGCACCCACTCTATGAACAACCCATAGTCATTTAGACCAATGCTACATATATGCGAACAAGACCTCACACTATCATACAAGTTTGGATCAAATTAAACCTAATACACATCCATGTGTTTGCTTATAGATTACACAAAATTATATATACATGTATGGCTCCAGGGCCATCCCTTAACAACCCCCCCCCACACACACACATACACCACCACCACCACCACCACCACCACCACCACCACCACCACACACTACACACGCTCAGGGCCGGCCCTCGGTATTCTATGTATTGCTAGATCTACCATTCGCACGGTGATTAGAGATACAGGGATAAGTGAGGACAGTAGAGCAGTAGAGTGATAGTTAGAAAGGCATTGATGTGCGGGTATAGAGTGACATATCATGTCAAGTGTACATGTTTATTGTCCAAATCAGCATTCCACGTTGATGAAGCCACCATTCAAAATAACCCAAGGATTATATATTTAGATGGTTTTAAATAGCCGGGTTGCTTGGTGCCTGGATTCTATATAGTTCTGAGGGAGAAGAAATGTTAATAAGTAGAGCCTTTAAACCTAGCCTCATTCAATGTTTCACGCCCTAGTTTTCAAGACTCTCATGTGTTGAAAACAGTGCAAACAAGTTTCATTCACGTAAAGCTTATTTCATCTATACAACTTTTAATATCTCTCTCCTCGTCTTTACTGTGACATGTCAGATTATTTAGTGTCTATAAAACTCCTATAAAACTTACACTTAGACTGGCCTAATCTACTTAAACAGGAGCGACCAAATATCATTAGCGTAAAACAGCCTTTATTCCTATCATGCCTGCGAGCGTTAAACATTTTACAGTCGTCTTTAATATAGGGAGTAATTTGTTATGACTTGCGAGCATTATTTATTAGAACACACAAACATGGTAGAAAGAACACACAAACATGGTAGAAAGTGGGCGCCACGCTACTTGCTCCAGTGACGACATTTAAATATGTGCCATAGGAGTAACATAGATCGTGGTGGCTTTCTCACCTTTTCTTAATCCTTTTTTATTAAAAGGAAAGCAACGCTACGGTGACGATATCGGGGAGATGCTCATAGTGACTTCATGGTCGATCCACGAATACTCGGCGTGGAAAGTGGATGTGCCCTTTTCAGACCTAACACGTCTGGTATGCGCTTAATTGGTGATAACTGATTCATACCACCATTTTCTTTACCCAATGCACAATAATAACCAGCCCTAACACGTCTGGTATGTACTTAATTGGTGATAACTGATTCATACTACCATTTTCTTTACCCAATGCACAATAATAACCAGCCGTGCGAAAAAATGTAATTATAGGATCCGTGCGGTCAAAGTAGCTCAAGTTTTGACCAAGTTTATAGCAAATAATATTAATATTTATGTCTCCAAATTAATTTATTATGAAATATATTCTATAACTAGTCTAATGATACTAATTTTGTATCAGGAACGTTAGTATTTTTTATATAATTTTGGTTAAGTTCAAACTGATTGACTTCTCGGAAAGCGGTAATTGCATTCTTTTGTGGACATAGTACTATTTGCTCTAGAGAAACTTAATGTACAATAACCAGGCATGTACTCATATTTTCAGTTAACTTTTTTTTTTCCTAATGGCAAGGGACGTGGCTGTCGAAAGTAAGATGCCTTCGGTGATTTGTTAATCACAGGATCTACTGGCCTGATTTTTCGAAAGGGTTTATATAATTTTTTTTTGGGGGGGGAGGGTTTATATGGTCCCATTCGCTTCGCTGAAAAAACAAGCCGAAACACTGTTTCAGCTGATTTATTATGGGAGAAAAACATTGTTATCAAAAAAAAATTGAAAAAGACGGATTATAAACTTACAGGGCCATAGCTAGGAAGCACCGGGGATAACTCGTACGTCACCTCATGCACGCCTCCCAAGAAACGCTAACGACTTGTGTTAGGCCTGTGGCCACAGTAGCACACAAGCCGGAAAGGCTCCGACTTGGGATTAACATAATCCCTTTACTTAGCTAGCTTCCAGAATCAAATTAAGATATTGAAGCTAGGCAACACACAACAAGCGGCGGGACCGTGTCCGCCACAGTAACCCCGGGCCAACTTGTCAAGGCCTGTGTGGGAGGGAGAGGGACAGGTTAGAGGCTGGGACTAGGGAGTATATATACTTGTTTATTTATCCAGCATTTTTGCAGAATTTTGATAGGCTCCAAGGATAGAGCCGCGGGGCTTACCATTGTGACTTGTGTGGGTGGCCATATTGAGAGGCTGCCGTCTTCCGGACGATGTCATATGGTGACGGATGGCCCGTTAAATGATGCAAAGATTCTCCGGTCACGGTCCATGCTCATCTAATTCTTCTTTTTTCACGAGAGAAATGTTCCAACATGACGCCTTAGAGTGAGCGAGAGAGAGTGGTGTTGGTATATGTGACGTGCGTGCCAGTGAGTTTCTTGGCAAGGAGCTTTATTTCTCTTTCTTTTTTCTTCTTTCCTTTGGTTGTAACCTCTACTTACTCTTGGTCTATAAAAAAACAGGACGTCTCACTTAGGGGATCAAATCATCGCACACGGATTCATGGAACAAACACACCGTATCACACTAGAGACTTAGGAGCTACCTCTCTCTCTCGCCAGTTTGTAACCCTCTACCACAAACTCAGTGCTAGTAAGGGCAGTCCCAATGAAAGAAACCGGTAGTTTCTATAATATAGGATACCGCACAAAAAAAGTACTGCTTTTCAACCCATGGTTTCTATGAGTAATAACTATTTTTTCTTTCTCTCTCCCAACTCTATCTTTTCCTCCAATGGAAGTGCGACACGAGCTCCCTAGAAACTGGTGGTTTCTCCCCAATGGCGATTTCATGGTTTCTTAGTGCATTGGGTCAAGAGTAGACCTGGTTTCTTCATGAAGAAACCATTTCTATGTTTTTTGTTCTCTTTCTTCATTAATTACGTTGCCACATCAGCGTTTTGCCTACGTGGCAAGTCATTTAATGAGGATAGAAACCATCATCAATGCACCATTGGGACTGCCCTAACACGAGCAGCTCGAAACTAGGCGTAGGGACATTCGGTCCGAACCAGTATAATCCTTGTGTCCTCTTAGCACACCATCCGGGTCAGACGCGCAATATACAAATTTACTAGCCGGTGCTTACTCGAAACACCGACACCCCTCAAGTCACGACCGGACGCGTCCGATTACCCTTGACCGGACGCAGCCAGAGTCCGGTCGATCCTGAGTTCGTCTTCTTCGATTGACCGGACGCAGGGACACCTTCACACCGGACGCAGGATGAGCACTGTTTCAGCATTCGGTCTCTCCTGTGCTGCTTCTGTTCACCTCCTGTGAACTGACTGGACGTTGGAAGCAGAGTCCGGTCAACCTTTTTCAGCGAATCTTTAAAGTTCTTTTGCACCGCCTGTTCCCAATCAAGTCCCAACTTCAATAAGACACAAATAAACACCAATTTGGACTGATGTGAGTGACCTCTCTCAAACCCTTAAATTTTTTAAAGTATTTTGCCTTAGGCTATAATTCTTTTTAAGAAAATATGCAATAAAAAGGGCGAGGAGCAACATGTGGTCACACAATAGGGTTTTATGATCAATAGAAGCTTCAAATGCTCTCCCTACTTGTGGACAAACACAGTGGGAGCTCAGAAGATAACCGAAAAGAAACGACAAAGCAACACACATGCATATGCAATGCAATACTTGAAAGTAATTCTAGTTGCTTGTCAAGTTTGATCAAAGGTTAAGCTTCTTCACACGCTTTTCGGCGGTTATCTTAACCATGTTAGACAAGCCCTAAGTGCATTCCCAAAAATTAAATATGTTGTATATTACAATGCAATGCAAGAGACAACACAAGCTCATTTTTTAGTGAAGTTACTAAAGTCAAGCACATTGAGCTCATTCCTCAACCGACAAAATGTAGCCTTATCTAGCGATTTAGTGAAGATATCCGCCAATTGATCCTCGGTCCTTACACCTTCTAGTGATATATCATTTTTTGTAACATGATCTCTAAGAAAAGTGATGGCAGATATCTATGTGCTTGGTGCGAGAGTGTTGAACCGGATTATTAGCAAGCTTTACCGCGCTCTCATTGTTACACAAAAGAGGTACCTTTTCTAGAACTACACTATAGTCTAGCAAAGTTTGCTTCATGTAAAGACTTTATGCACAATAAGCACCCACGGCAATGTATTCCGCTTTGACGGTGGGCAAAGCCACACTATTTTGCTTTTTGGAAGACTAAGACACTAGTGATCTACCAAGCAAATAGCACCCTCTGGATGTGCTTTTTCTATCAATTTTGCAACCGGCATAATCCGAATCAGAATAGCCAACTAGTTGAAATATAGCTCCTTTGGGATACCAAAGACCAATGCTTGGTGTGTGCTTAAGGTACCTAAGGATTCTTTTAACGACAACCATGTGAGCCTCCTTAGGACTAGCTTGAAATCTAGCACACATACACACACTAAACATGATATCGGACCTAGATACGATCAAATATAATAAACTACCAATCATAGAACGGTAGAGAGGTTGATCGACCGATTTACCTCCCTCATCTAGGTCGAGATGTCCATTAAATGATATTGGTGTCTTGATTGGCTTACATTTATCTATTTTGAACCTCTTGAGAAGGTCCTTGGTATACTTTTCTTGAGAGATGAAAATCCCTTCTCTCATTTGCTTGACTTGAAAATAAATAAAGAATGTAAGCTCTCTAATCATAGACATCTCGAACTCTTTTGACATTAATTCACCAAACTTTTTGTAATAGTCTTAATTTGATGAGCCAAATATGATGTCATCAACATATACTTGGCAAATGAAGATCTCTCCATCAAGTTTCTTGGTGAATAGTATGGTATCGACCTTCCCAATGGTGAAGCCCTTCTCAATGAGAAAATCCCGAAGGCGCTCATACCAAGCTCTTGGGGCTTGCTTGAGCCCATATATGTGGCAGAACCGCCTAATATAATGCCTCACAGGAGTGCTCGTCTTCTATTAGACACTAAGCACCCAAAGGAGGACATTAAATTACTCAGTTCCATCAGGCACACCCTAAGGGAGAACCCGAAAATCCACATTTTTCCATCAGAATCACAAATGAGAGAATAAAGCTTACATCATTCTTAACCATTTCTTACATCACTTTTAATACAACATCAGAGTATAACCTTTATTATTATAACATCGGAATGTAATCATATTATCAGAGTTATGGACAATTTAATGTAACAGCGGAATATAAACATGTGATCATAATTACAACAGAAATAATTATTGATTCATGGCATGATGAAGCATTGATATGTAAGCTATGATAATAGATTATAAAACTTTCCTTTATAAAATATTTGGCGAGAGTTATAAATAAAAACTACGATCGCGGCGTAAAGGAAATCCTCTCTGAGCCCACCAGGAGGAATCCACACACAAGGTCAGCTCTAACATCCACCTATCATCTACAACAGGGGGAATAAAACCCTAAGTACTCAATTATACTCAGCAAGACTTACCCGATAGGAGGAAAGAAAAGACTCCAAGGATATGCAAGGCTATCTGGCTTGTGGGTTTTTTGTATTTGCAAGAAGCATTACTAAGCGTGCGTCCTTATATTTGATTTTTATTAATAGCCGCATTGGTTCATTAACTAACCATTCTAGGTAAGCACATGTGCTACTTTCAAGCAGGTGGTAAGCAATCAAATTTCCTTTTTACATCTTCTATCTTTCATCTTTTAGTTCTTACTACGATGCTAAACCATAGACAAGCCGTACCGGATCGCTCGGCGATTCATGAATCAATGTCCCTAGCTGGGTATCCTGAAAACACACGCCCTGCTTATACCCAAGGCACAAGCAGGACCAACCCATCACCCTCCTGTCCTAGGTTCCTAGGTCCCCGTCCAAACTGGGACTCCAAGCTCCCGTCCCTGAGTCCCAGACTCAATGGGTGCAAGGACCTCCTCCACCAAAAAGAAACCCTGACAGTCGGTCCGGAAAGAGCCAGAACGCACGACAAGAGAGTAACAAGTCTTCCAAGCGCCCATACCCAAGTATGTGCTCGGGATAATAAGTCTGTGACTTGCCTAGAGCCTTATGCAACGGCCGATCCTTAACCGACACAGACAGGGAAAGAAGTGTAACCAAGCCATGCCCCGCGTCCACGGCGACACAACCTCTTACACCCACCAATACCCAAACCATATCCCTGCCCGGTCACCATTTTCCTTCCACCATTTTTATATATTCCAAGTGATAATAATCCAATAATATATTTCCTATCTCTCGCGAGTGACAGCCATCACTCGACTTCTACCGGGGTCCTGTAGCATAGCAATCTACACGATCTTATCATACTAGTAAGACTCATAGGATAAAGATATATATATGCAAGTGGGTTTCAATCAACTCCTTAAAACTTAATGCACAATTGTAATTTAAACTGCAAAAAAGTAGGGGTTATGCACCGGGGCTTGCTTGGATAAGATATATTAAAAAGTTAGTATTTGTATCTTCATATCATCTACCATCATCTGAATAGAAAGCCCATTGTATCATCTCCTGGAGAGAATACCATTACACCATCTTGGGATTCCCAATCATCCTTCAATTGATCCGTTGATCCATCATCGTACCTATATGATATGCATTGATGCAAATGCATAAATATAAATAATCAACGACAGCCGGAATGCTTAGAAACCCGATCACACCTCACAAGCTAGCGAGCTAGTTCTAACGATGACTGTACCTAGGCTACATATACATGTGGTTGGATAAGGCGTTATTTCCCAACAATTATTTTAGTTATATAAACCAATGTTGTTTCTTTATTTCTATTCTATCAATTTAATCTTTATTCACAATAGGACATCATTATCTATCTCGCAAACTAATTATTCTGGAGCTACAAAAATTACAGTGAATATATAATATTGCTAGGAGCCTACTACAAAAATTTCAGATTCAACACTATTGCCAATTTATCACAATAATTCCTATAATTTTATATTTTAGCAATATTAACATTTTAAAATGATTAGAGCAACCCTAAAATCATACCGAATCTATGTGAATAAAATACACTATTAGATAGATTATAATTTTAGAAACTCAACAAAACTGGTTTCATAATTTTTGGACTCCTAAATGATTTCATATTTAAATAACAAAATTAGCTCAGAATTTACTTTTGGAGCTCCTCACTAATTCACTGGAAACACGAAAATAATACTGCGACCCATGGTAGACAAGCCGGCTCGGCCCGTAGGCATGTGCGTGGTCCAGTGGAGAGCAGGCGGCCCACGCAGATGTGAACAGCCCAGGCGGCACGCGCGGCCTACTGCCCAGCAACGGCCCACGCGCAGTGCAGGAGCGACGACGGCAGGCCGGCCCAGCGTGGCTGAGCCCACAGGCGCGATGACGGTTTTGCAAACACGTCCCTACGCTTCTATCTATTTACTATTATACTATTCATATGAGTCACGGTCTTTGCGTTGAGATCCCTGAAAAATCCTCTATTCTCACCTTCTCACCCATATTCTTCTCCTGTCGAAATAGAGCAGAGGAGGGGAATGGAACCGGCTGCCGACTCCGGCCAACGGGCAACTAGTCGACGGTAAGGGCAAGCTGCATGGCCACACGGCAAGGCAGCATCTGGCTGCACCCACGCCAGACCCTAGCCCGGCCCTCAGTAGCCCATGGTGACCCGGCCACGGCAGTTGGCGACATAGGCGGACACGGCAGGTGGCAGTGGCGCAACACAGAGGTGGAGCGGCGTTGTGTGGTCGCGGAGTGGAGGGCAAGCAATGACTAGAACTGCGGTTTAGCGCAGGGCCAAGGGCGTGGGCGCGCTCGCGCGCGGTGGTGGCGGAAACGGCCACGGCGGGGCACGACGGGCGGAAGGCACTATGATTTGGCGCGTGGAGATGGAGGTGAAGGAGCGGCGCTAGAGGGGAAGTGCCGTGGAGCAGTAGGCCCAACGCGGGGTCGTGAGGCTCGTGCGCTCATGCGTGCACGGTGGCCGGCGATGGAAGCAGGAAATGACGGTGGAAGGGAGACGCAGCGACGGTGGCCCGGTGGAGCAGGCAAGTCGAGAGAGAGGGGAGGGCGAGCCGAAGCTGGGACTACGGTCCAGCGAGGGCGTGGGGACTCGTGCGCGCGGAAGGAAGAAGGAGGGGCGCCGCTGTGCGTAGAGGAGAGGAGGCGAGGCAGAGCCGCGCACGCACACGCGAAGGGAAAAGGGGAACGACGGACTACGTGGCCGCAACAGCGGTGCTCCAGGGCTCGGGCGCGCTCGCAAGGAGGAAAAAGGATGGCGCCGGTGCAGAGCAGGAGCAGCAACAGCAACACGGAGGTGACCCGTCCTAGCCTTGTCTTGGCGCGGCGTGACTGAATGACAGAGGCACACGTGCTGGCGCAGGCACATCGGTTGCTCGGCTCAAAAGAGCAAATCAGAGACAGACACAGACAGGGGCAATAGAGGCACATGGGCGGTGCTGACATGTGACCATGAAAAGCATCAAGCAGAGCAGGCAACAGTACGCTCAATCATCAATGAAGCTTGTTTTCTGGCAATTTGCGTATGGGTTCGGTCCATGATCATTAAAGCAAAGGTATTGTACCCTATAACTTTCCTAGCTCTCCACATGGGTGCTTGATAAACGAGCTATGGTTAAGCGGGTAAACTGCTCCTAATTCAGTACTGTCAGCATGTTGACGTGCTTAAGAAAACCCAACTCGCCAACCACAAGAACGCAGGGCAGACAAGGATAAGGCTGCGGCAGCAGAGACAAGCAAGGTAGGCAAAGGCAGCAGAGGCATTCATGGTGCCGCAGAGATGAGGCGATGGAACTGACAGTGAGACAAGAGAAAGACAGTGGAGCAGGCAACAGAGACAAGACAAGAGGCATTGAAAAACAGGCGTGCGAGGAAAAGAAAAATGACCCACTGCTGCTTGAATGCTCGTTGCGACTGGTGCTCACATAAAAATATCGGACACGACACAAGCGAGCGGGAGAAAGACAGGGGCGTAGGCAAACGGACACACCGGGGTGCAGAGCAATGCAGAGCCACGACGAGAGACGTGACGGTGAATAATTGCCAAGCAACGAGTACGTTGTAAGCCAAGAAAAATAAACAAAGCTGTTGCGCTCTTTCTCTTGTCCGTTCGTGCTTATCAAAATAAACCGTGAGTATTAATATACATCGTTCTATTTATTAATGGATTTTATTTTATTTATAAAAGTTACTTTTCATGCTTAATCTAATAGAACAAACTGTTCGCTATCTATTAATTAGAATTATCGTTCAATATTCTTAAATATTTTTATGCACTGAGTAATTTAACTTGAACGTTGATTCGAGTCCACAAAATTGAGTCACCGGATTCACTCATCGCATCAAGTACGTTTTAAATCAAAAATCCGAGAAACTCGTTTCAAAAATTTTACTTAGGCCTAAATCGTGGTGCTAAACGAGCTCATAACACCAGGGGTGTTACAATATAGCGCCTTAAACAACCTATAAACATGATTAGGATATCTAGGGTCTTCAAACCCGGGAGGTTGATCAACACAGACTAGTTCATTTATGAAGCCATTTAAAAATACACTTTTAACATCCATTTGATATAATTTCATTTCATGATGCGATGCATATGCAAGGAGGATACGAATGGCTTCAAGTCTTGCAATCGGTGCAAAGGTCTCTCCAAAATACAACCCTTCAACTTGAGAGAACCCCTTTATAACTAGTCTTGCCTTGTTTTTCACAACAATGCCTTGATCATCTTGCTTGTTGCGGAACACCCACTTTATTCCAATTACTCTTGCATCTTGTGGTCGCTCTTTAAGAGTCCAAACTTCATTACGGGTGAAGTTGTTCAACTCTTCATGCATGACATTTATCCAATCCGAATCTTGAAGAGCTTCTTCTACATTCTTAGGTTCAATGCAAGAAACAAAAGAGTGATGTTCAATAAATGAAACAAGTTTTTTAGAACGAGTTATTATACCCTTTGAAGGACTTCCTATGATGAGACCTTATGGGTGTTGAAAGGATCAAGATGCCCAAGAGGGAGGAGGGGGTGAATTGGGCTAATTCTAAAATTTTTTGCAATAATTAAACCCTACACTTAGCCTACTTCACCCCTTGTGCCTAGAATGTGATTCTAATGATCTACCGCACAAAAGTTTAGCACCCTAAGTTCTAATCCTACTCTAGCATGACAATTCTAGGAAAGTAAAAACAAGAATTGAATTGCTCAAATGTAAATGCTCAAAGTAAAGAGATGAGAAAGAACGCAGCGATATTTTGCCGAGGTATCGGAGAGTCACCACTCCCCACTAGTCCTCGTTGGAGCACCCGCACAAGGGTGTAGCTCTCCCTTGATTCGCTCAAGGATCAAGTGCTCTCTACAGGCTAATTCTTCGACACTCCGTCGCGGTGAATCACCCACAACCGCTCACAACTTGAGTTGGGTCATCCACAAGCTCCGCTGGATGATCACCAAACTCCCGATCACCACCAAGCCGTCTAGGTGATGGCGATCACCAAGAGTAACAAGCACGAACTCTCACTTGACCACAACAAGCCTAATGAGAAGGGTGGATGAACACTTGCTACTCTCCTTGCACTAATGAGGCCTTAATCTTAGATTCTTAAATCTCAATCACCTCACTAGGCTCTTGCTCTCCATAGCACTCTCAAGGGTGTTTCTCAGCTGATCAAATGGGCAAGAGACCTCCTTAGATGAATAGAGAAAGTATTTATATCCCCTCATTTAAAATGAACCGTTAGGAGATGGCGTCAGCACTCTGTGGGGTGACCGGATGCTCCGATCAAGGTGACCGGACGCTCCGGTCAGTTATCCCCGCCATAGAGCCGTTAAGTTGTGACCGGACTCTGACCTACGTCCGGTCACAAAAACTGCTCTCTGGAACCTTACTATGTTGACCGGACGCTGGTGCCCAGAGTCCGGTCACTTCGCTGTTCAGCGTCCGGTCAGTAACCGGATCCTGACCAGCGTCCGGTCAGCACTGACCGGACACGTCCAATCAGGAAATTCCCTCTCTGGAACCTCTCTCGGTCAGCACAAAATTATATATACATGTATGGCTCTAGGGCCATCCCTTAACAACCCCCCCCACACCACCACCACCACCACCACCACACACTACACACGCTCAGGGCCAGCCCTCGGTATTCTATGTATTGCTAGATCTACCCTTCACACGGTGATTAGAGATACAGGGATAAGTGAGGACAGTAGAGCATTAGAGTGATAGTTAGAAAGGCATTGATGTGAGGGTATAGTGACATATCATGTCAAGTGTACATGTTTATTGTCCAAATCAGCATTCCACGTTGATGAAGCCGCCATTCAAAATAACCCAAGGATTATATATTTAGATGGTTTTAAATAGCCGGGTTGCTTGGTGCCTGGATTCTATATATGCCCTGTTCGCTTGGCTGAGAAGCCATGACTGAAAGTACTATTGGCTGATTTGTTGTGAGAGAAAAATAATGTTCGTTGACTGAAAAAGTACGGCTTATAAGCCAAGCGAACAGGACGATAGTTCTAAGGGAGAAGAAACGTTAATAAGTAGAGCATTTAAACCCGGCCTCAGTCAAGGTTTCATGTCCTAGTTTTCAAGACTCTCATGTGTTAGAAACAGTGCAAACAAGTTTCATTCACATAAAGCTTATTTCATCTATAAAACTTTTACTATCTCTCTCCTCGTCTTTATTGTGACATGTCATTTTATTTAATGTTTATAAAACTCCTATAAAACTTACACTTAGACTGCCCTAATCTACTTAAACAGGAGTGGCCAAATATCATTAGCGTAAAACAGCCTTTATTCCTATCATGCCTGCGAGCTTAAAACATTTTACAGTCGTCTTTAATATAGGGAGTAATTTGTTATGACTTGCGAGCATGATTTATTAGAACACCCAAACATGGTAGAAAGAACACACAAACATGGTAGAAAGTGGGCGCCACGCTACTTGCTCCAGTGACGACATTTAAATATGTGCCATAGGAGTAACATAGATCGTGGTGGCTTTCTCACCTTTTCTTAATCCTTTTTTATTAAAAGGAAAGCAACGCTACGGTGACGACATCGGGTAGATGCTCATAGTGACTTCATGGTCGATCCACGAATACTCGGCGTGGAAAGTGGATGTGCCCTTTTCAGACCTAACACGTCTGGTATGTACTTAACTGGTGATAACGGATTCATACTACCATTTTCTTTACCCAATGCACAATAATAGCCAGCCCTAACACGTCTGGTATGTACTTAATTGGTGATAACTGATTCATACTACCATTTTCTTTACCCAATGCACAATAATAACAGCCGTGTGAAAAAATGTAAGTATAGAATCCGTGCGGTCAAAGTAGCTCAAGTTTTAACAAAGTTTATAGCAAATAGTATTAATATTTATGTCTCCAAATTAATTTATTATGAAATATGTTCTATAACTAGTCTAATGATACTAATTTTGTATTAGGAATGTTAGTATTTTTTATATAATTTTGGTCAAAGTTCAAACTGATTGACTTCTCGAGAAGCGATAATTACATTCTTTTGTGGACGTAGTACTATTTGCTCTAGAGAAACTTAATGTACAATAACCAGGCATGTACTCATATTTTCGGTTAACTTTTTTTTTCCTAATGGCAAGGGACGTGGCTGTCGAAAGTAAGATGCCTTCGGTGATTTGTTAATCACAGGATCTACTGGCCTGATTTTTCGAAAGGGTTTATATAGCTTTTTTTTTTGTGGGGGAAAAGGGTTTATATGGACCCGTTCGCTTCGCTGAAAAGACAAGCCAAAACACTGTTTCGGCTGATTTGTTACGAGAGAAAAACACTGTTACCACAAAAAAAATAAACTGAAAAAAACGGATTATAAGCCCATAAGCACTGGGGATAACTCGTACGTTACCTCATGCACGCCTCCTAAGAAACGCTAACGACTTGTTTAGGCCTGCGGCCGCACTAGCACACAAGCCGGAAAGGCCCCGACTTGGGATTAACATAATCCCTTTACTTAGCTAGCTTCCATAATCAAATTAAGATATTGAAGCTAGGCAACACACAACAAGCGGCGGGAACGTGTCCGCCACAGTAACCCCGGGCCAACTTGTCAAGGCCTGTGTGGGAGGGAGAGGGACAGGTTACAGGCTAGGACTAGGGAGTATATATACTTGTTTATTTATCCAGCATTTTTGCAGAATTTTGATAGGCTGCAAGGATAGAGCCGTGGGGCTTATCATTGACTTGTGTGGGTGGCGACATTGAGAGGCTGCCGTCTTCCGGACGATGTCATATGGTGACGGATGGCCCGTTAAATGATGCAAAGATTCTCCGGTCAGGGTCCATGCTCATCTCTAATTCTTCTTTTTTCACGAGAGAAATGTTCCACCATGACGCCTTAGAGTGAGTGAGAGAGAGTGGTGTTGGTATATGTGACGTGCGTGCTAGTGAGTTCCTTGGCAAGGAGCTCGAGGAAATCTCGTGCAATCTTACTGTGCAAGAGGCAGTGGACACTGGACAGTGGTGTAGTATCTGTCTCGTTTGGCTGATAAATTATGGTCGAAAAAATACGGCTTATAAGCCCGACCATCGTCTCTTCTCCGCATCGTGCAGTGCTAGAGAAGTCCTTGGGTTGGGCGTCCAGGTCTCTTCTCCGCATCGTGCAGTGCTAGAGAAGTCCTTGGGTTGGGCGTCCAGGTCTCTTCTCCGCATCGTGCAGTGCTAGAGAAGTCCTTGGGTTGGGCGTCCAGGGCACCGGACGGTGTGAGCGTGGAAGTGGAAGGCCGTCGCCGCGCCTCGCCGATCAAGCTGTGATCGCCTCCGGCGGGATCGACTATGTTCCGCTGTGCCTGTGGAAGCGCAGCCGTTGTGCTGTTGCGGCCGGTGGTGCCAGTGCAGTGAAACGGCGAGGAGGTGCACGCACTCCGGCGAACGCACGCAGGAATTTGGGGGCGCGTTTGGATTTCAGCCCAGCGGCGAAACTTACGGTCGTTGACTGGGGGAGGCCGAGCCCATCATCCGAGTTGAGGTCCACTGGATCTTGCGGTTCGAGTGTTGGGCTTTGTTGATGCCGTGGACGGTGGACCGTATCACATGTCAGGGCTTCAGCCAATTGTTTCTAGGTTCCTTGTTTCTATGATGGATCAGGCTTGGGCCACTGTTATCTCTCTGTCGGATCAGACGTGGGCCGTCACCGGTGTTCTAGATTGGGCGACCAAGCAACTTTTCCATTATTTTCCCTTTTTCTCAACTATTATTAAGGCCGTTGTTTGGTTCAATTTCTGAAAAGTGTTTTTACTTAAAAAACAGAACATTAACTAAATGGATAAAATTTGAAGCTGTTTTTTTAGAAAACTTTGCTTTTCCTAGTACAATTTTCACATCATTTTAAACCCTGCTTTCGGCTTACTACTTTTTTTTTCCAAATGGTGAAAGTAGAGAGATGTTTCAATGGAGTTAGAGAGAGGTTGTAGTTTTCATAGTCGTTTCAATCAAATAGTTTACAATTTTTCCATGGCACGTAAGCTTTGTTTGGGGGAGTTGCAACTTTTCCGAAAGCACCTCTTGCAGAAGCATTTCTAGAAAAACTCAAGAAGCTGCTCTAGGGAGCTTATTTGCTTTTAGTACAAAGTACAATTCTAGAGTTTTTGTCTACTTAAAGAATGGGCCCTGTTTAGAGGAACTTGTGGCTTTTCGAGCTTTACAGGGAAGCAAGAGCTGCTAGAAGCTCCTCCAAACAGGACATAGCTTATGCCTTACAGTGGCTTTTATGTAACTCACAGTTGAATCAAACAAACCTTAAAATCTACTAGTAGTCGGGTAACCATATCGTGCCGACCAAAGAAATTTTGCCCTGTCGACATGGGGATAAAATTTAAGCTATTCCCATGTTATATTTTTGTTTGTACCATTCGCGTGAACTTATTGTTTTCATAGTACACTTCAATTAACAATATACTCTCTCCGTTCTAGTTTGTACTAAATTAAATTTGATCAAATTTATAAAAAAAAGATATCAACATTTGCAATACTAAATGTGTGCAATGTAATAGCAAAAAAATTGCTTTGATAGTGCATTTATTTTAACTTATTGATGTTAATATATTTTGCTAAAAAGACCTGATAAATTTGATTTAGAACAAAACTAAAGTGGAACGAAGGTGGTACTAAGTATGTTTTTATTTCAATCTACATATTCTATCCATAATGGGCCTGTTCGCTTGTCTGAATTCTGGAGGAATCTGGATGGTTTGGAGGAATGCGGGATGAATTTGTGAGAGAAAAATACTATTCCGGATGAAAAAATAAGCGGATCAAGCCGGATTTAAGGGCACGCGAACGGTTATAGAATCCATTGAAAAGGTATATCTATTCCATATTAAGGTTCAATCTGTTTGGTTGAACTCTGATCAGTCTGGCTTTAGCTCCTTGCACTATAGCAAGACATCCTTTTTATATATCTTCTCAAGTTGAACTAGGAGCAGGTGAAGAAATTAGGGCTCCTTTGGTATGGCTTCCAAAAGGGGTAATAAGCAGCTTAAGCCCTAAAGTCATCAAAGAGTCAAGAGCCCTTTTTGAACTAGAAGCCAGAGCCAATGGATTCATCTTCTACTGCCCCCCCCCCTCTAAAAAATGCTCTCTAAAATCATTTTGCTAAACATTTTTACAGAGTGCTTTAGCACTAGGGAAGCTGCTTTAGCAAAGGAGCCAAAGTCAAAGCCCTTTTAGAAGGAGTTGAAGTCTTGCTAAACTGGTTCTTATTTTTTATTTCACGTGTTTCACCCTCGCCGCATGCTGTAACAAAGAGTCCGAGCCAAATCCATGCCGAATGAGGCTAAACTTTTAACCTGTTTGGCCAAGGAAATTTATTGTTCTACTCACACCCGCAAATTATTCCATGTCTTCTAAAACTATCCTATTGAAAGATCTATGCCCTTGTTTGGGTTTTGTTATTTAATGACAACGCTCATGGACTAATGATTCTATTTGAGTGAGGTAAATTGGTTTAGTTCACAAGAAGAGCTGAGCATTGACTTGGATATGATTTTGATAGCATGTTGAAAAAGTTCAAATCAAGCATAGCAGGAAGGAGAAGACCAAAGCAATGCTTGGCTGTGAAGGACCATGTGCAAGGCAATGGTGAAGAGAAAGCTAAAGGCTCAGGACACGACGGACCGTTGAGGCGGTGAAGTGCGACTCGAGGACTTGGGCACTGATGGACTGAGGCAATGGTGGAGGGCAAGCTAGAAGCTCGAGACACGACGGACCTCTAAGGTGGTGAAGTGCGAGTAGAGAGCTTGGCACTGGTGGACCAAGGCAACAACAAAGAGAAAGAAAGGCTAAGGTTGATGGACTCAAAGTCTATGTGATGGTTTGAGTGATCCACATCACCTATGAAGATCAAGCCGAAGATTCTATGATCACATCAAAGCACTGGATCATTTGATGGTATTTTGAAGTGTGTATGTGTTACCATTCACTTGTCTAAAGTTGTTGAAGTGCCCCAAGGTTGCTAGAAGCTAGAGCAAGTGATTCTACACTCCATCCACCCTCTCAATGCATATTGATCATATCCATGGCACAAATAGGATTTGTGTTCATCTTTGTGAGAGATAGACCTTCTTAGCGAGTCAAAGCATTTGATGTATTGGCGGCCTTCTGGCAATATTGACCTTCTGAGCTTGGTGTAGAATGACATCGGTGTGCGGGTGACAAGGAGACCTCTTGATTGGTGGAGAATCTCCATAGTGGATGATGCCAAGATGTCCGAAAGAGTCAGGTGGTGGTGGTGAGCCTTAATGGCTTGCAACACTTACCTTTGTTATTGCAAGCCTTTATGGTGAGATCAAAACCCTGACTGGGGAAGACTTGGTAATCGAGAGCGTACCTGAGCTCCAACGTGGACAACTGATACTATGGGATACCTCCTTGTCTCCAAGAGTCTGCCCTATCTTGACTGGCATTTTACTTACCACATTTAAGGTTCCATATTGTGCAGGTTTTGTGTGACATTTACCTTTCCTAGATTAGCATAGGCTAGTTTATAGGATTGACACTACGTTGCAAAACTCTATGCTTAAGTTTATGATTTTTAGTGTAGATCAAGAAAGCCCTAGGGTTAAGTTTAGTAGAGACCCAATTCACTAACTCCCCCTCTTGAGTTTCTCAAGTCCAAGGACTCCTGGTTTCTTTCGGTGGTGAAGGCTTAGGCCCTTTTTGCAGGACTTTATTGTGGCTTGTCCACTGCCTTAATCAAAAGTTCTACCAAACAAGCACATACAAGAATAACTTTTCTAAAGCCAAAACCAAGGCAAACATGGTGAAGGTAAAGTCATTTCTAGGTAGAAGCTAGAGCCACCAAAACGTGGCTTCTCCTAGCTTTACGGTTTTTGGAGAAGCCCAAGCTCTGCTAAAGAGGACCTTAGAGAAACTCCAATGTATAGGTGTTAACACAAAAATATGGCGATGTGATCAACACACAACAAGCCGAAGGATCTAAGTGGAACGAGACCAGAGATCTGCTTAGCATCAACACAGAACTAACTAATTCTAAAAACCTAACGACGTGCCAGTTAATTTGACCTGCAATTGACAAGGAGAGAAAATCTTATCATTAATTTAAGATAGAACATGTCGGTGTTGCTTTAAATAGTTTCAAATGTACGGCTAGATAGCCAATTCAATAAGGCTATCGACTAAATAGTCGATATCTGGTGTATCCATTAAATGAAGATCTTTAAATCAAGGATTACCGGCTAAAATTAAATGATAATGATATGAATCAAAATAACTGATACTCATGGATCATAGTAGATTTATGGTGACTGATTATTCTAAATAGAAACAAGTGCAATACACCTAAATACAAAAATCAAAAGATCTTTTCTTAAAATTCCACTATATATGACCAAATGGTCGATTGATGTTATCAATCGATTACAGAGTTGATAATCAGCAAAGAAGCGATATGAGAAAACATCATCGGCTAAATAGAACACAATCAATATAAAGTGCGAGCCAATAAATTTGATGAAAAGAGTATAACATGCGAACAAATTGACTGTCTAATATAAATGAATCTACAAACAATTTGAATCTAATCTAATATCATCAACAGTGAGGTTCGATCGGACCAATGCAACTATGATAATGATAACAAACTAAAGCCAAAGAATCTATAAAACCATCTATATGTTGACAGATTCATGAAAACATGCTATATGCGTGAGAGTATAGGCAAATTAACTAAAATAGCCGATGCAGTCATAGCAAACAAATAGAGTATATATCTTGATCATGAACAAGACCACTAATCGATAATTTTTAATCTAAAGTCTTACCAGTGAGGTTCGACCGCATCGATGCAGCTATGGTAGTGTCATTAGATTAGATCTCATTAACTAGTGAGTTTATTCAAGATTGAAACATATCTTTGGATGCATACTATGTTTGATTGGAATAGAGATAAAACAACCGAACTAGTAGAATTAAGCCATCAATTATAAGATTTAAAGCGTGACTAGATCAAAGGATGACCAATTAAGATGATATGATGTTGATTTATCTCTATCTCAATTGGGCGATTTTGTTATAATTAATAAAACATTATTTATAACAAGATCGATAACTGGTGAATCAACAAAAAATAGCAAGGAAAATCTTACTAATCTTAGCAGATTCGATAACTGATGATATTGTATTAAACAACAAGTTATTTAATACAAGATCGATAACTTTGATCTATATTATTATTCGTAAGAGATCAATCAGCTGATCACCTCTACCTAGGAAGTGTGGCAGGGTTTCACTACGTAACCCTTCGCTAGTCGCACTAACAAGTCATAGCTGCTAAGGTTTCAGTCGTCTAGCCATATGTGGCCCTCCTCTAGGAGTGGCACGCGTGGTCACGGCACGGTACACACCCTAGCAAGAAAGGAAACATACCAACTAGTGTCCCCCTCTTGCCCTTACGGAAAGCTACAGATGAGCTAGTACAAACTAGGTAATAGGTTAAAGTCAGAGCCATTTGACACTCGAGGTTGTATGAAACCTCCTGGGTGGCTGCTTCAGGATTAAGTCCTTATGGAGAGGCACTAGAGCACTCAACCCTGTACTCTAGCCCCCTAGTAGTTGCTAAAAAGCTCCATTTTATCACATTGCATAATACTTTAGTCATGTTTAACAATTATTTTATGTTGAGCGCTGCATCATCTATCCAAAATGCACCCCAAACCATAGGTAACAAGGATATGTGGTACAAGTAGTAATCTAGGTAAAGTCCTTAAGGGTACTTCAAATTTAAACACATGCATGTAAATGAATTGTAGAGTACATATGTACAAGGGGCCTTTGCTACACTTGCCTTCCTCAAAGTTCTTCTCTTGGTATTTCTAGTCTCCCTGCTGATCCTCAGTCACCTTGAACTGATCACCCTCTAAACGTGTTCCAATTCACCAATCAAGCATCCAATCCAATCATTACATGCATACAAATAGACTTCTATTAGAACAGTATACCAAACAGTAAAAACATAGATTGAAAAGCTTATAAAACAAATCTACGTACTGCTATGAACACATGAGCAAAAGAATCACTCAAATCAGACTTAAAACGTAAAAGTTATGCATAAAACAAGTTTCAATGGCATTTTTGTAAATAAACTGAACTCAAATTTGAATTTAAACTAATAAAATTTGAATTTAAACGAATTATGGATGGCGCACACTATTTCCTAAAACTACAGGGACTAAAACAAAAAAATAGGACTGAAAAGTAATTCTTTTGAATTGTACTGGACCGCGGGTTGATTCGCTGAAAACCGAGGGGCTAAATAAAAAAAAGTGCGTGGCTGACTATAGGTTGACCATGTGGCCGCTGATTGGGCACCACGTGGCTGTGTGTGAGTGGTGTGGTGCACCATGTGTGTGCATGAACTGGTGACATGGACGCGGTGGATCGAGTCCACGGTCCACGGTGGACCGATATGACCCCGAAGGGGTATGTTTTAATCTCAGCCATTCATGTGAATCCGACGGTGAGGAATGAATGGGATAACCCCCCGCCACCAGCACAGTGGCTCCGGCTCAGCCCACCATGGCCGGTGGCAAGCCGAGCACCATGGCGAATGCTGATACGGCGTCTCAGACCACCTCGCTTGAAACCAACAGCATGAAAATGAAGTACAGGCTCTCGCGAACTCGGTCAGGTACCAAAATAGGGACGGGGAGCACATTGAGGCGATGGCTCCCATGGTGGCGCCATGGTTGGTGTGATTGGAGCTCATCGATATGGCGCTCTAGGGCGTCAATTACCAAAAAGAAGGCACGAGAATTATGAGCGGCTCACCACGAGTCCGGAGAAGACGTTCACGGTGTCCGGGAGGGCTCTGAAGGGGTTCGGCGACGTACGACGGCGGCTAGAGAGAGAAAAAGGGCGTGAGTGAGTGCGAATCCAAGAGATTCATAACCAAAATGAAGAAATGAGGGCACCTACGGTTCTGGTGGAGTATGGCAGAGTTCACGGGTGCGTCGGTGACTTCGATTGGGCACCGGAGCGGTGGATTGCGGGGCGACGGTGCGAGCTCGGATGCGGACGGGGAAAAAGGGAGAGAGGGAGGGGCTCCACAACAAGTTTTGTAGGCGAGCGGCATGCTGAGATGGGAAGCAAGCGTGACGGGCTATAATTCATGGGATTTCGAATCCCTTCCTAGGCTGGCGTGGCGCGACAGAGAGCTATCGTAGATGGTAGCGCCATCACCGGGATGAAGAAGGAAGGAGGGAAGGGCGACTGACGAGCGGGTCCCGCATGTAGTGAGTGAGAGAGATGAGCGTGCGGGCATGGCTTGGACATGGAGTAGGCTACTACTTGGGCCGACGGCATCGAACTAGGCCGCTGTCTCATGTGCGTGCGCGGTGCCAAGATAAGGCACGGAGTGGGCCATGCGGCCGGGCCATGAGCGCGAAGGAAAGGAAGGGAGGGGAGGCACGAGGCTAGGCCACCTGTAGGCCAAGGCCAGTTTCGACGTGGGAAGGGCTGGGCCGACTCTAAAGTTGGGCTGAAAAGGGAGAAAGAAGAAAGTTTTCTAAAAGAAAATCCTTCCTATTTTCAAAGCTTTGAAAATTGATCAAATTCAAATGAAATTTGAATTCAACCTCAAACATCCTAGCCCTAGACTAAACAAAAAATAGTATGCTTTGGATGAATGCAACAAACATGTTTTTAAACCTTATAGTTAATTTTAATTAACCAAAATTTATTATTTGGCCTAAGTTGAAATGCATAGAAAATCAAATAAATGCTCAAATTTAATTTCTAATTTGCAAATGAAATTTTAGGGTGTTACAAACCTACCCCCCTTAAGATGAATCTTGTCCTCGAGATTTGGGTGATTCAAAAAGATTAGGATAGTTAGATTTCAGATCATCCTCTCTTTCCCAGGTTGCCTCGTCTACAGAGTGCCTGTTCCACTGAACCTTACACATTCTTATAATCCTACTCCTTGTGATTCTCTTAGTTGTTTCCAAGATTCTTACTGATATTCTTTTATGAGAGATCCTCTTAGATATCTAGTTCATCCAAGGGTAATTGTTCCTTAGGTACTCTCAAGCATTTCTTAAGCTGCGATACATAGAAGACATCATGAACACCTGAGAGCTGTTCTGGTAATTCTAGCTGGTAAGCAACTTCTGCTCTCCTGTTGATGATCTTAAAGGGTCCCACATACCTAGGTGACAACTTTCCTTTGGTATGAAACCTCTTAACTCCTCTCATAGGTAAAACTTTGAGATAAACAAAATCACCAATCTCAAACACCAAATCCCTTCTTCTCATGTCGGCGTAGCTTTTCTGTCGAGACTGCAACCTTCAAGTTTTGCCTTATTGTTTGTACCTATTTCTCCGCCTGTTGTAAAACTTCTGGTCCAAAGACTTGACTTTCCCCCGTTTGATCCCAAAATAGTGGTGTCCTGCACTTTCTGCCATACAACACTTGAAATGGTGCCATCTTAAGACTCTTCTGGTAGCTATTATTATAGGAGAATTTGGCATAGGGCAAACTCTTTTCCCAACTTGTCTCGTACTATAAAGCACAAGCTCTTAACATATCCTCTAAAATCTGATTTGTTCTCTTAGTTTGCCCATGTGTCTAAGGATGATAAGCTGAGCTAAAGTTCAACTTCGTGTCCATGGATTCATGCAACTTCTACCAAAAAATAGATATAAACTGTGTACCCCTATCTGAAACAATCTTCTTCGTTACTCCATGTAAACATACAATCCTTTCCATGTATAGGTCTACCAACTTCGCACCAGAGTAGGTTGTCTTGACAGGAATGAAATGTGCTACTTTTGTTAGGCAGTCTACGATTACCCAGATAGAGTCATATCTTCTCTGTGTATGGAGTAATCTCACTATGAAATCCATTCCAACTTGTTTCCATTTCCACTCGGGTATCTTCATAGGTTGAAGTAAACCTGCTGGCCTCTGATGCTCTGCCTTTACTCTTTGGCACATATCACATATGGCCACATGTTCAGCTACATCTCTTTTTAGTCCATACCACCAATATCTCTCTTTAAGATCAAGATACATTTTAGTACTCCCCGAGTGTATAGAATAGGCCGAGTCATGAGCTTCCCTCAAAATAGACTCTCTAATAGACTTCACTTCTGGCACACAAATCCTTTTACCAAACCATACTGTTCCTTGATCATCTATGTGGAAACCTGGGGCTTTACCAATCACTATACATTCAGCAATATCTTTGATCTTCTCATCATTCAACTGTCCCTTACGAATCTCTTGGTAAGCTACAAACGAGCTAGTACAAGGTAATAGGTTAAAGTCAGAGCCATATGACACTCGGGGTTGTACGAAACCTCCTGGGTGGCTGCTTTAGGATTAAGTCCTTATGGAGAGGCACTAGAGCACTCAACCTTGTACTCTAGCCCCCCTCGTTGTTGCTAAAAAGCTCCATTTTATCACATTACATAATATTTTAGTCATGTTTAACAATTATTTTATGTTGAGCGCTGCAACATCTATCCATTATGCACCCCAAACCATAGGTAACAAGGATATATGGTACAAGTAGTAATCTAGGTAAAGTCCTTAAGGGTACTTCAAATTTAAACACATGCATGTAAATGAATTGTAGAGTTCATAGGTACAAGGAGCCTTTGCTACACTTGCCTTCCTCAAAGTTCTCCTCTTGGTATTGCTGGTCTCCCTACTGATCCTTAGTCACCTCGAACTGATCACCCTCTAAACGTGTTCCAATGCACCAATCAAGCATCTAATCCAATCATTACATGCATACAAATAGACTTCTATTAGAACAGTATACCAAATAGTAAACACATAGATTGAAAAGCTTATAAAACTAATCTACGCACTGCTACGAACACATGAGCAAAAAAATCACTCAAATTGGACTTAAACGCAATAGTTATGCATAAAACAAGTTTCAATGGCATTTCTATAAATAAACTGAACTCAAATTTGAATTTAAACTAATAAAATCTGAATTTAAATGAATTATGGATGGCGTGCACTATTTTCTAAAACTACAGGGACTAAAATGAATAAAAACAGGACTAAAAAGTAATTCTTTTGAACTGTACTAGACCACGGGTTGAGTCACTGAAAACCGAGGGGCTAAATCAAAAAAAGTGCGTGGTTGACTATGGGTTGACCGCATGGCCACCGACTAGGTGCCATGCGGCTACGCGTGAGTTGTGCGGTGCACCATGTGTGTGCGTGAACCGGTGATGTGGACGCTGTGGATTGAGTCCACGGTCCATGGTGGACCGATATGACCCTGAAGGGGTATGTTTTAATCTTGGTCGTTCATGTGAATCTGATGGCGAGGAATGAACGGGATAACCCCCCACCTACACAGTGGCTCCGATGAGCCTGCCATGGCCAGCGGTGAGCTGAGCACCACGGCGAATGCCGATACGGCATCTCAGACCACCTCGCTCGAAACCAACAACACGGAAATGAAGTACAGGCTCTCGCGAACTCGGTTGAGTACCAAAACAGGGACAGGGAGCACGTCAAGGCGACGACTCCCACGGTGGCACCATGGCCGGTGCGATTGGAGGTCGCCGATATGGCGCTCTAGGGTGTCAATTACCAAAAAGATGGCACATGAAGTACGAGCGGCTCATCATGAGTCCGAAGAAGACGTTCATGATGTCCGAGAGGGCTCTAAAGGGGTTTGACGACGTATGACAATGGCTAGAGAGAGAAAAAGGGCACCGGTGATTGCGAATCCGAGCAATTTGTATCCAAAATGAAGAAATGAGGGCACCTACGGTTTCGGTGGAGTACGACGGAGCTCATGGGTGCGTCGACGACTTCGATTGGGCACCAGAGCGACGGATTGTGGGGCGGCGGTGCGAGCTTGGATGCGGATAGGAAAAAGGGAGAGAGGGAGGGGTCCATGGTGGGTTTTGTAGGCAAGCGGCATGTAGACATGGGAAGCAAGTGCAGCGGGCTATGATTCATGGGATTTCAAATCCCTTCCCTAGTTGGCGTGGCATGGCAATGAGCTACCATAGATGGCAACGCCATCACTGGGATGAATAAGGAAGGAGGGAAGGGCAGCTGATGAGTGGGTCCCACATGTAGTGAGTGAGAGAGACGAGTGCGCAAGCGTGGCTTGGACGTGGAGTGGGCCACTGCCTAGGCCGACGACACTGAACTAGGCCGCTGTCACACGAGCACGTGCGGTGCGGAGATAAGGCATGGAACAGGCCATGATCGTGAAGGAAAGGAAGGGAGGGGAGGCACGGGGCTAGGCCGCCAGCAGTCCAAGGCCAGTTTCGATGCAGGAAGGGCTGGGTCGGCTGTGAAGTTCGGCTGGAAAGGGAGAAAGAAGAAAGTTTTCTAAAAGAAAATCCTTCCTATTTTCAAGGCTTTAAAAATTGATCAAATTCAAATGAAATTTGAATTCAACCTCAAACATCCTAGCCCTACACTCAACTAAATATAGTATGCTTCGACATGAATGCAACAAACATGTTTTTAAAACCTTATACTTAATTTTAATTAACCAAAATTTATTATTTGGCCTAAGTTAAAATGCATAGAAAATAAAATAAATGCTCAAATTTAATTTCTAATTTGCAAATGAAATTTTAGGGTGTTACATCACACCAGCCCAAGATGTTGTGAACAAGGTATTCAATTAGTTTGTACTAGGAGCAAACGATAAATGAATAAAGTTTTTGCCTTTTCCTTATGAATTCATCTCTGAAACTGCCATAGTATGAATCATGATTGTCCTTATGTGTGTTTTTGCTCTATAGGCGATACATATCATATTGGCTTTTACCCCTTCGGTTTATTTTTTTTCTTTTTGCACTAAAGGCGATACCCTCTTGGTACCGGCTATTAGAGCCGATGACTAAACAAATCAGCTATCAAGTATTAATCCAAACGCTAGGATAATACTTCTTTACAAATTTTCCATTGATTACTCTATCAAACTCCTCCTCCCCTTCTAGTGTTTCCAAAATATAAGCATTGCCAGACGCACAACGTTTAATCCGATAAGGACCTTTCCAATTAGGTGCCCATTTGCGAAACCTGCTGTCTTTAGACCCGATCGACAATCTTACTTTCCAAACTAACTCTCCCTTCACAAAACTGTTTGTTCTTGACCTTTCTATTATAATGCCTTGCAACTCTTAATTTATTGGCCTCAATATTTTCAAGAGTGCACAACCGATAATAACTTAAGTCCTCCAAATCATCTATCATAAGATTTTTATAGACTTCGGCTATCAAATCATTTTGCAATGTAACATGTCTTGATCCAGTCTTCATCTCCCAAGGAAGAACTGCATTATACCCATATACTAACTCATAAGTTGATGATTTAATTGATCCATGACAAGCCATCCAATATGCCCACAATGCTTTATTAAGTGTTAGGTACTGCTTCCTTGGTTGCTCTTCAATTTTCTTCTTAATCAACTTAATCAAAATTTGATTGGATGCTTCTGCCTGGCCATTAGCTTAAGCATAATAAGGAGAAGAATTTAGTAATTCAATTCCCATACTGGCAGCAAAATCTCTGAATTCTTCTGATGTGAATATTGTCCCTTGATCAGTAGTAATGGTTTGAGGAATCCCAAAATGATAAACAATATGCTCTCTGATAAAATCAACCATATTCTTTGAAGTTACTATTTTCAAAGGAATCGCCTCAACCCACTTGGTAAAATAATCTGTTGCTACCAGTATAAACTTGTGCCCTCTACTTGAAGGTGGAAAAATCTGGCCAATTAAATCAATTCCCCAGCCTTGGAATGGCCATGGCTTAATTATTGGGTTCATAGCTGATGCAGGTGATTTCTGAACATTACCAAAACGCTGACAATCCTGACACCCTTTATAATATTCAAAACAATCTTATAATATTATTGGCTAGAAATATCTAGACCTGCGGATAACCCATTTCATTTTATAAGCCGATTGATGAGCGCCGCATATTCCTTCATGTACTTTTCCCATCAATACTCTTGCTTCTTCTTGAATTAAAGATTTAAGCAAAACTCCATCGACTGTTTTGTAATACAACTGATCATCTAACAAAACACACTTAGTTGATTTATATCTCAATTTTCTGGTAACCTTCTGTGATGGATTCTTGAAGTAATCGGCTATTTCAACTCTCCAATCATTAACCAAGGTCTCACTACTTAAGATTTCTTGGAACACTCGATAGCCTGACGCATTCTAAGCTAATCGATTAGCCTCTTGATTCTGTGCTCTTGGAATATGCTGAAGAGAAGTAAGGGGAAACTCCTCAAGTAACTTTCGACATTCATCATGGTATCCCTTCAGAATATTATCTTTACATTCATACAGGTCGATCAACTGATTAGTAGCTAGCTGTGAATCTCCAAATATTTTAATTGACTCAGCCTTTACTTCCTGAAGAAGTTGAAATCCCTTAAGAATAGCTTCATATTCTGCTTGATTATTGGTGGTCATTGGTTTGGTTTGAAAGGCAAACTCAAAACTTGCCCCTCAAGGCGAAATAATAACAATACCAATGCCACCACCTTGCTTGCACGATGATCCATCAAATAACAATGTCCAAGGCATAGGTTCCACATAACTGATGTTTGGTTTATGGTGTTGAGTAATAAAATTGGCCATCACTTGCCCTTTGACTACTTTAGCCGATTCATACCTCAAGTCAAATTCTGATAATGCAAGAATCCACTTTCCCATTCTCCCATTTAATATCAGCATTGACAACATGTGTTTGATCACATCGGCTTTAGACACAACTATACACTCAGCTGATAATAAATAATGTCACAATTTAGTGCAGGAGAAATATAAGCATAAGCATAATTTTTCAATAGGAGAATATCTTGTTTCTGGATCCAAAAGTCTTCTACTTAAATAGAAAATAACCCGTTCCTTTCCTTCAAACTCTTGCATCAAGGCTGATCCAATCGTTTGGCTATCGGCTGACACGTACAACTTCAAAGGCTTACCTTGCTGAGGAGAAACCAACACAGGTGGAGATTTCATATACTCTTTTATCTCCTCAAACGTTTTTTGTTGTACGTCACCTGATTTAAATTCTTGATAATTTTTCAATTTCAATAAAGGAGAAAATAGTAGAATCCTTTGTGATATATTTGAAATAAACCTTCTGATAAAATTAATCTTACCGAGCAGAAATTGTAATTTTATTTTATTAGTTGGAGGTACTATCTCATCAATTGCTTTCATACTTTTCTGACCAATCTCAATTCCTCTCTCATGGACCATAAAACCCAAAAATTGTCCAACTGACACTCCAAAGGCACACTTATTAGGATTCATCTTTAAACCATGTTTTCTTTTGCACTCCAAAGTCTCCCGTAGATCAGCCAGATGTTCTTTGTACCATTTGGATTTCACCACCACATCATCAATATAGATTTGAACAATCCTGCCGATCAACTTATGAAAATATAATTCATTGCCCTCTAATAAGTTGCACTAGGATTCTTCAATCCAAAAGTCATCACAACCCATTCAAATAAGCCGATTGCGCCGGGGCACCTAAAGGTTGTTTTTGCTATGTCTTCTTCAACCATAAAAATTTGATTATAACCTGCATTACCATCCATAAAACTAATCACCTTGTGCCCGACTGCTGCATCTACCAATATATCGGCTATTGGCATCGGATAACCATCCATCGGTGTAGCCTTGTTCAAATCTCTAAAATCAATACAGACTCTCAACTTCCTATTTTTCTTATACATAGGAACTACACTCGATATCCACTCTACATATTGGCAAGGCCAGATAAATTTTGCTTCTAGTAGTCTTTTAGTCTCCTTAATATCATCAAGAACATTTGGATTAAATTTCCTTTGAGCTTGTTTAAATGGCCGATATCTAGGTTTGATTGACAACCGATGTTCAACAATTGATCGATCTAAGCCAGACATTTCATAATATTCCCAAGCAAAATAATCTTTAAATTTCTTTAACAAATCTATTAATTTTTGTTTATACTCAGGATCTAATTTAACACTTACATACGTTGGCCAAGGCCTATCTTCAGGACCAATATCTATTTCTTATAACTCATCAGCCGACGTAAAGCCATGTTCTAGTTTACCATATGTACCATCTATTGGATTTTCTATTAAAACAAACTTTTAGAGCCGACTGCTCGGATTGGCTGTTGGCCTTTATCATTGATTCTAATGAAGCCTCCTTCCCATTGCTTACCAGAAAAACACTCAAAATCTTCTAATTCTCTGCTCAGGCGTTGTACTCTTCTCTTCTGACTTCTTGTTAAACCTCTTGGACACCACTATCCTTCCTACCAAACATACTCTTCATCATCTACTTCTTCATAATCGGCCTAGTTTTGATCAACAACTCACTTTCCAAGCCGATCATGAATGCTTCTATTTTTTAAGCGCCGATCCACATCATTATGTTGATATTCAATTCGATCATGGATAGACCGGCGGTTGACTTGAGATTGTTTAAACTCCCAATATTATTCGCTACATTTTAGGCAAATATTTCTAGTAGGCAATCTCAAACCTTCATTCCAACAATGTCTAAAGAAAAGGCAATTCCAATGTGACTCAGCTGGTTCTCTTTCATATCTCTCTTCTTCTTATTAACGTTGATATTCCTTGTCTTCTAACCAACGCTGATAATCTTTCTCCTTCTGCCATTGCCATTTATTCAATAAAATTCGAGATGTAACACGTGGTCTCATCGCACCATCTCTTGATGTTTCTCCCAGCTCATGTCGGCTCTTTTGTTAGTCACGACACCTTTTAATTTTTCTATATCCATCAGCCAATATTTGCATCTCTGAATCAACTGTTCTAGTTTCTCTTTCCCTAGCTGATGTCAAAACTTTAGTTTTCTCTTTGAACAACTTAGCATCAATCATGTTCTAATCCTTTGGGAAAGGATTATCATCAACTTTCATTTTCCGAGCTGTATCAAATTTAAGTTTCCCTTGTTGAATAGCCCTCTGAATATGATGCCAAAAAATCCTACAATCATTAGTAGTATGAGAAGTAGTGTTATGGTACTTGCAAAACTTCTTATTCTTCAACTGATTGGGAGTTAATATAACATGATTGGTAGGCAGTTTAATCTATCCCTTCTCAAGTAAGAAATCAAAAAAGTTTGGCTGCTTTTGAAACATCAAAATCATAACTTTCTTCAACTTCTTTTCTCTAAGGATTTGAAACCATTACTATCTTTTTACCCCAATTCCATTTAGCTATGACAATTTCCTCTTCTTCTTCATCATCATCAACTAAATATGGATTATAAGCTTCAATGGTTGCAGCATTCTTCTAGAATCGGGTATCTACGCATATTCTGGAATTAGCTATTAAGTGCTGCCACCTATTGAGCCAGTTGATCTAAATTGTTAAATTCTTGCCCAATTAGCTTTTCTCTCCATGTTGGCCACATTCCTTGAATGACCAACACAGCTAGTTGATCATCAGTCAAATTCAATGAAAAGCATAAGTTTTTTGTTTCTTGGAACCTCTGAAGGAACTCAGCACCCGATTCATTAGCTCTATGCTTTATGGTTGTCAAATCTATGATCTTTCTTTCCTATGTCCCAGTGTAGAAATATGTATGAAATTTCTTTTCAAGATCACTCTAATTAGCAATAGAATTAACCGCTAGTGATGAAAACCAAGTGGAAGCTGGTCCTGACTGGGACAAGGAGAAGAAACGAACTTGATGCGCTTCTTCAACAGAGGCTTCACCCAACTGAGTAAGATACCGATTAACATATTCTATTGTACTTGTACTATTTTGACCAGTGAACTTAGTAAATTCTAGAAGCCTGTAGTTCATAAGAAGGGCCACTAAATCATACCACTCTAGATATGGATGTTTGTACGAAAAGGGTTCCCTTTTGGTTTTAAACCAAACTGATTTTTCATCGTTTTGGTTACTTTGAGCAACAATTCATCAGCATTTGAGTTTGGATTTCTTGTCAATTGCTGACCCATCTATAGATTGAAATTCTAAGTGCCTTGATATCCTAGATCTGACTCACGCTTGCAGCTAGAAATGACTCACTTGTAGGGGCTACACACATAGGTACATACGCACAGACATAGGTACATATGAATGACCTATGGCGCAACACTATTTGTCATCATCCCAGTGATAGGTCCATTTCAAACTCCTTCCAATCACGCCTCTTGTTGTGATGAACCAGTGACCCATACCTTGATCTCTCGCTCGTACGGGACTAAAAGGAAATGGGAAACTCGCTCAACCAAGACGAAAGGAGCAAAAGGAAAGAAATCTTTCGCCGCTCGATCGCTTTATTCTCACATCATGCCGGATCTATGACCTACCCTTGATGCCTCGCTGCTCCAATGGGTTGCATACCTTTTAGCCCCATGGGCTAGCCCAGTCTAAAACGCGCACCCACGAGCATAGGCCTAGGGGGGACAAACTACATTCCAATTCGAACGAGAAGAAAAGCGAAAAGGCGGCAAAATGGCAAATGAATGCGCTGATCACATGCTACACATACATAAACACATAAGCACGTCCATCATAGCTAGGCCATCTATACAATACTAGACATCTACATAAAAAAACTCACATGCTGGAAGACTAGAACTGGTGGCGAATGCTAGCGGCTAATATCTTGCCCGTGAGGGCCTTCGCACCTGGAGCAGCAGCACTACCAATGGCGAGGACATCATCCTCGGACCTTCCCGACATGCATCCTCATCCAACAGCATCAAAATCGACACCGTCATAGTGTGAGCCGACCGAAGTCAGGGCAGTGAGAGCACCACGATGGACTCCCTCAGAAATTAGGGAATCCATGTGGAGGTAGGCCTTATCAAGGTAAGGCATCAACTAGGCATTCCCATGGCCAGCGCTGAGCACGATGTCGCAAAGAGCTCGTCTAGAGGAGGTAAGCTCTGCTAGTCGGGTGTCCATCTTTAGCACCTTCTGGATCACGGCCGCCTTCTCCTCCTAATCTGAGAGTGCCCTTGTGCACAACCCTATAAAGAAACAACTAGTATGTGACCAAACACAATAGCGGAACAAAGAGGTAATGCAGAGTCGATGAAGACTCACCGCTATAGGTGGAGCGTAGTTTCTAGCATTCAGCTTTGAGGCGCTGATGCCCCTGCTCGGCCACATCCCAAGCAGCGCTAGCCAAGATGAGCTCTGTCTCTTGGGCGGCCATCAAGTCTGTAAGGCCAGTCATCTGGGATGTTAGACCCTGGATTTGGGACTAAACCTGTGCCTCCTAGAGGGTTAGTTCTTCCCTCAACCTTTGGGAAGCTTCTAAGTCCTCACGCAGGCAGCACACCTCGACCTTCACTGCATCCAAATGGCCATGGTCGGCGACACCCCCTATGTGCACGCAATAAGCCAGATGCAGGAAGTAAGACTTCTCCTCCAAAATCTTCATCAACCCTACAGGAAGGAGGAACAATCAAATGATCATGACAAAAAACAAAACAGGCACGGTGGAGTCAGAAGGCCAAAAAGTCCACCTGCCCTAGATCGCCACTTCATCAGTCATCTAACACTAGGCCTCTACGCCTAGCCAAGTGACCAGATGATCACATTGACCATCTTGGCCAAGGTTGTCTGGACCCCCTCATGGCCTCGAGAGGCAAGCTCCCTCATGGCTCGCTCGACTGTGTCAACCACCACAAACAGTGCCTCGTCGGAGCGCATGGGGTGGTGCCACATGAAGGAGTCCTCGCTCAGGTCAAGCTTCTTATCGAGGGGCGAACATAGAGTCATAATGGAAGGGAGCCCGACCATCATCCTTGGGTTAGCATTGTCGCCCAGCAACTCTGGCTGCATAGGAGGGCACGCACCACTCCCCGAAGGCCTCAAGACTAAAGACCCTTGGAGAGGCTCTCTGTACCAAGAAGATCAATGAAGATTAGACAACCAAGTGTCATCAACAAGCATAGTAAGGGAGAAACTAAAGAATGGAGTACCTAGTGGAGCATTCCACTGCACAAAGGGTAGGACGATCTGCCCCTCCATGAGTGACTCGATAGAAAAAGTCATGGAAGGAGGCACTAACGCTGCCACCGCTGGACCAGAGCCAGCGAGGCACCCATGCGAAGTGTCGAGGATGTAGGATGCTCAACCACCACATCGACAATAAGGTCCTAGAGGAGGTCTTGGTCCTCTCCCCTAGGCATCTCCAAGGAAGGGCACCAAACCTCACCGTCCACCCTAGTCACGACGCCCGTCTCCGCCGCGTCCTCGGCACCTTCTCCCATGATGGGAGCCTCAGGCCTCATCAGGGAGGGGGTGATAGGAGCCATGTGTGAGGCATCCTAGCCACCATTAGTGGTAGTGCAGGAATGCTTTAGGCTTAGCCCCCTCAGCAACGACGAAGCCGCTCGCTTTCGAGCAGAACTCTCCTTGGTCGTGACACCCGCCGAGCGATCGGTACCGCTCGGTCCAGCACCGTCGCTGGACCCACGCGAGACATCAAGAGCGCTCTGAAGGGCCGCTAGGTCCTCCTCTTCTTCCTCATAGCCCTCCTCATTGTCATTGTCTAACGATGAAGCTCCTTGCTTCTAACACTCTGTGTGCTTTATTAAGGCCGTTGTTTGGTTCAATTTCTGAAAAGTGTTTTTACTTAAAAAACAGAACATTAACTAAATGGATAAAATTTGAAGCTGTTTTTTTAGAAAACTTTGCTTTTCCTAGTACAATTTTCACATCATTTTAAACCCTGCTTTCGGCTTACTACTTTTTTTTTCCAAATGGTGAAAGTAGAGAGATGTTTCAATGGAGTTAGAGAGAGGTTGTAGTTTTCATAGTCGTTTCAATCAAATAGTTTACAATTTTTCCATGGCACGTAAGCTTTGTTTGGGGGAGTTGCAACTTTTCCGAAAGCACCTCTTGCAGAAGCTTTTCTAGAAAAGCTCAAGAAGCTGCTCTAGGGAGCTTATTTGCTTTTAGTACAAAGTACAATTCTAGAGTTTTTGTCTACTTAAAGAATGGGCCCTGTTTAGAGGAACTTGTGGCTTTTCGAGCTTTACAGGGAAGCGAGAGCTGCTAGAAGCTCCTCCAAACAGGACATAGCTTATGCCTTACAGTGGCTTTTATGCAACTCACAGTTGAATCAAACAAACCTTAAAATCTACTAGTAGTCGGGTAACCATATCGTGCCGACCAAAGAAATTTTGCCCTGTCGACATGGGGATAAAATTTAAGCTGTTCCCATGTTATATTTTTGTTTGTACCATTCGCGTGAACTTATTGTTTTCATAGTACACTTCAATTAACAATATACTCTCTCCGTTCTAGTTTGTACTAAATTAAATTTGATCAAATTTATAAAAAAAAAGATATCAACATTTGCAATACTAAATGTGTGCAATGTAATAGCAAAAAAATTGCTTTGATAGTGCATTTATTTTAACTTATTGATGTTAATATATTTTGCTAAAAAGACCTGATAAATTTGATTTAGAACAAAACTAAAGTGGAACGAAGGTGGTACTAAGTATGTTTTTATTTCAATCTACATATTCTATCCATAATGGGCCTGTTCGCTTGTCTGAATTCTGGAGGAATCTGGATGGTTTGGAGGAATGCAGGATGAATTTGTGAGAGAAAAATACTATTCCGGATGAAAAAATAAACGGATCAAGCCGGGTTTAAGGGCACGCGAACGGTTATAGAATCCATTGAAAAGGTATATCTATTCCATATTAAGGTTCAATCTGTTTGGTTGAACTCTGATCAGTCTGGCTTTAGCTCCTTGCACTATAGCAAGACATCCTTTTTATATATCTTCTCAAGTTGAACCAGGAGCAGGTGAAGAAATTAGGGCTCCTTTGGTATGGCTTCCAAAAGGGGTAATAAGCAGCTTAAGCCCTAAAGTCATCAAAGAGTCAAGAGCCCTTTTTGAACTAGAAGCCAGAGCCAATGGATTCATCTTCTACTGCCCCCCCCCCCTCTAAAAAATGCTCTCTAAAATCATTTTGCTAAACATTTTTACAGAGTGCTTTAGCACTAGGGAAGCTGCTTTAGCAAAGGAGCCAAAGTCAAAGCCCTTTTAGAAGGAGTTGAAGTCTTGCTAAACTGGTTCTTATTTTTTATTTCACGTGTTTCACCTTCGCCGCATGCTGTAACAAAGAGTCCGAGCCAAATCCATGCCGAATGAGGCTAAACTTTTAACCTGTTTGGCCAAGGAAATTTATTGTTCTACTCACACCCGCAAATTATTCCATGTCTTCTAAAACTGTCCTATTGAAAGATCTATGCCCTTGTTTGGGTTTTGTTATTTAATGACAACGCTCATGGACTAATGATTCTATTTGAGTGAGGTAAATTGGTTTAGTTCACAAGAAGAGCTGAGCATTGACTTGGATATGATTTTGATAGCATGTTGAAAAAGTTCAAATCAAGCATAGCAGGAAGGAGAAGACCAAAGCAACGCTTGGCTGTGAAGGACCATGTGCAAGGCAATGGTGAAGAGAAAGCTAAAGGCTCAGGACACGACGGACCGTTGAGGCGGTGAAGTGTGACTCGAGGACTTGGGCACTGATGGACTGAGGCAATGGTGGAGGGCAAGCTAGAAGCTCGGGACACGACGGACCTCTAAGGTGGTGAAGTGCGAGTAGAGAGCTTGGCACTGGTGGACCAAGGCAACAACGAAGAGAAAGAAAGGCTAAGGTTGATGGACTCAAAGTCTATGTGATGGTTTGAGTGATCCACATCACCTATGAAGATCAAGCCGAAGATTCTATGATCACATCAAAGCACTAGATCATTTGATGGTATTTTGAAGTGTGTATGTGTTCCCATTCACTTGTCTAAAGTTGTTGAAGTGCCCCAAGGTTGCTAGAAGCTAGAGCAAGTGATTCTACACTCCATCCACCCTCTCAATGCATATTGATCATATCCATGGCACAAATAGGATTTGTGTTCATCTTTGTGAGAGATAGACCTTCTTAGCGAGCCAAAGCATTTGATGTATTGGCGGTCTTCTGGCAATATTGACCTTCTGAGCTTGGTGTAGAATGACATCGGTGTGCGGGTGACAAGGAGACCTCTTGATTGGTGGAGAATCTCCATAGTGGATGATGCCAAGATGTCCGAAAGAGTCAGGTGGTGGTGGTGAGCCTTAATGGCTTGCAACACTTACCTTTGTTATTGCAAGCCTTTATGGTGAGATCAAAACCCTGACTGGGGAAGACTTGGTAATCGAGAGCGTACCTGAGCTCCAACGTGGACAACTGATACTATGGGATACCTCCTTGTCTCCAAGAGTCTGCCCTATCTTGACTGGCATTTTACTTACCACATTTAAGGTTCCATATTGTGCAGGTTTTGTGTGACATTTACCTTTCCTAGATTAGCATAGGCTAGTTTATAGGATTGACACTACGTTGCAAAACTCTATGCTTAAGTTTATGATTTTTAGTGTAGATCAAGAAAGCCCTAGGGTTAAGTTTAGTAGAGACCCAATTCACTAACTCCCCCTCTTGAGTTTCTCAAGTCCAAGGACTCCTGGTTTCTTTCGGTGGTGAAGGCTTAGGCCCTTTTTGCAGGACTTTATTGTGGCTTGTCCACTGCCTTAATCAAAAGTTCTACCAAACAAGCACATACAAGAATGACTTTTCTAAAGCCAAAACCAAGGCAAACATGGTGAAGGTAAAGTCATTTCTAGGTAGAAGCTAGAGCCACCAAAACACGGCTTCTCCTAGCTTTACGGTTTTTGGAGAAGCCCAAGCTCTGCTAAAGAGGACCTTAGAGAAACTCCAATGTATAGGTGTTAACACAAAAATGTGGCGATGTGATCAACACACAACAAGCCGAAGGATCTAAGTGGAACGAGACTAGAGATCTGCTTAGCATCAACACAGAACTAACTAATTCTAAAAACCCAACGACGTGCCAGTCAATTTGACCTGCAATTGACAAGGAGAGAAAATCTTATCATTAATTTAAGATAGAACATGTCGGTGTTGCTTTAAACAGTTTCAAATGTATGGCTAGATAGCCAATTCAATAAGGCTATCGACTAAATAGTCGATATCTGGTGTATCCATTAAATGAAGATCTTTAAATCAAGGATTATCGGCTAAAATTAAATGATAATGATATGAATCAAAATAACTGATACTCCTGGATCATAGTAGATTTATGGTGACTGATTATTCTAAACAGAAACAAGTGCAATACACCTAAATACAAAAATCAAAAGATCTTTTCTTAAAATTCCACTATATATGACCAAATGGTCGATTGATGTTATCAATCGATTACAGAGTTGATAATCAGCAAAGAAGCGATATGAGAAAACATCATCGGCTAAATAGAACACAATCAATATAAAGTGCGAGCCGATAAATTTGATGAAAAGAGTATAACATGCGAACAATTTGACTGTCTAATATAAATGAATCTACAAACAGTTTGAATCTAATCTAATATCATCAACAGTGAGGTTCGATCGGACCAATGCAACTATGATAATGATAACAAACTAAAGCCAAAGAATCTATAAAACCATCTATATGTTGACAGATTCATGAAAACATGCTATATGCGTGAGAGTATAGGCAAATTAACTAAAATAGCCGATGCAGTCATAGTAAACAAACAGAGTATATATCTTGATCATGAACAAGACCACTAATCGATAATTTTTAATCTAAAGTCTTACCAGTGAGGTTCGACCGGATCAATGCAGCTATGGTAGTGTCATTAGATTAGATCTCATTAACTAGTGAGTTTATTCAAGATTGAAACATATCTTTGGATGCATACTATGTTTGATTGGAATAGAGATAAAACAACCGAACTAGCAGAATTAAGCCATCAATTATAAGATTTAAAGCGTGACTAGATCAAAGGATGACCAATTAAGATGATATGATGTTGATTTATCTCTATCTCAATCGGGCGATTTTGTTATAATTAATAAAACATTATTTATAACAAGATCGATAACTGGTGAATCAACAAAAAACAGCAAGGAAAATCTTACTAATCTTAGCAGATTCGATAACTGATGATATTGTATTAAACAACAAGTTATTTAATACAAGATTGATAACTTTGATCTATATTATTATTCGTAAGAGATCAATTAGCTGATCACCTCTACCTAGGAAGTGTGGCAGGGTTTCACTACGTAACCCTTCGCTAGTCGCACTAACAAGTCATAGCTGCTAAGGTTTCAGTCGTCTAGCCATATGTGGCCCTCCTCTAGGAGTGGCACGCATGGTCACGGCACGGTACACACCCTAGCAAGAAAGGAAACATACCAACTAGTGTCCCCCTCTTGCCCTTACGGAAAGCTACAGATGAGCTAGTACAAACTAGGTAATAGGTTAAAGTCAGATCCATATGACACTCGAGGTTGTATGAAACCTCCTGGGTGGCTGCTTCAGGATTAAGTCCTTATGGAGAGGCACTAGAGCACTCAACCCTATACTCTAGCCCCCTAGTTGTTGCTAAAAAGCTCCATTTTATCACATTGCATAATATTTTAGTCATGTTTAACAATTATTTTATGTTGAGCGCTGCATCATCTATCCAAAATGCACCCCAAACCATAGGTAACAAGGATATGTGGTACAAGTAGTAATCTAGGTAAAGTCCTTAAGGGTACTTCAAATTTAAACACATGCATGTAAATGAATTGTAGAGTACATAGGTACAAGGGGCCTTTGCTACACTTGCCTTCCTCAAAGTTCTTCTCTTGGTATTTCTAGTCTCCCTGCTGATCCTCAGTCACCTCGAACTGATCACCCTCTAAACGTGTTCCAATTCACCAATCAAGCATCCAATCCAATCATTACATGCATATAAATAGACTTCTATTAGAACAGTATACCAAACAGTAAAAACGTAGATTGAAAAGCTTATAAAACAAATATACGTACTGCTATGAACACATGAGCAAAAGAATCACTCAAATCAGACTTAAAACGCAAAAGTTATGCATAAAACAAGTTTCAATGGCATTTTTGTAAATAAACTGAACTCAAATTTGAATTTAAACTAATAAAATTTGAATTTAAACGAATTATGGATGGCGCACACTATTTCCTAAAACTATAGGGACTAAAACAAAAAATAGGACTGAAAAGTAATTCTTTTGAATTGTACTGGACCGCGGGTTGATTCGCTGAAAACCGAGGGGCTAAATAAAAAAAAGTGCGTGGCTGACTATAGGTTGACCGTGTGGCCGCTGATTGGGCACCACGCGGCTGTGTGTGAGTGGTGTGGTGCACCATGTGTGTGCATGAACTGGTGACATGGACGCGGTGGATCGAGTCCATGGTCCACGGTGGACCGATATGACCCCGAAGGGGTATGTTTTAATCTCAGCCATTCATGTGAATCCGACGGTGAGGAATGAATGGGATAACCCCCCGCCGCCAGCACAGTGGCTCCGGCTTAGCCCACCATGGCCGGCGGCAAGCCGAGCACCATGGCGAACGCTGATACGGCGTCTCAGACCACCTCGCTTGAAACCAACAGCATGAAAATGAAGTACAGGCTCTCACGAACTCGGTCGGGTACCAAAACAGGGACGGGGAGCACGTTGAGGTGATGGCTCCCATGGTGGCACCATGGTTGGTGTGATTGGAGCTTGTCGATGGCGCTCTAGGGCATCAATTACCAAAAAGAAGGCACGAGAATTATGAGCGGCTCACCACGAGTCCGGAGAAGACGTTCACGGCGTCCGGGAGGGCTTTGAAGGGGTTCGGCGACGTACGACGGCGGCTAGAGAGAGAAAAAGGGCGTGGGTGAGTGCGAATCCGAGAGATTCATAACCAAAATGAAGAAATGAGGGTGCCTACGGTTCTGGTGGAGTATGGCAGAGTTCATGGGTGCGTCAGTGACTTCGATTGGGCACCGGAGCGATGGATTGCGAGGCGACGGTGCGAGCTCGGATGCGGACGGGGAAAAAGGGAGAGAGGGAGGGGCTCCACAACAAGTTTTGTAGGCGAGCGACATGCTGAGATGGGAAGCAAGCGTGATGGGCTATAATTCATGGGATTTCGAATCCCTTCCTAGGCTGGCGTGGCGCGACAGAGAGCTGTCGTAGATGACAGCGCCATCACCGGGATGAAGAAGGAAGGAGGGAAGGGCGACTGACGAGCGGGTCCCGCATGTAGTGAGTGAGAGAGATGAGCGTGCGGGCATGGCTTGGACATGGAGTAGGCTACTGCTTGGGCCGACGGCGTCGAACTAGGCCGCTGTCTCACGTGCGTGCATGGTGCCGAGATAAGGCACGGAATGGGCCATGCGGCCGGGCCGCGAGCGCGAAGGAAAGGAAGGGAGGGGAGGCACGAGGCTAGGCCACCAGCAGGCCAAGGCCAGTTCTGACGTGGGAAGGGCTGGGCCGACTCTGAAGTTGGGCTAAAAAGGGAGAAAGAAGAAAGTTTTCTAAAAGAAAATCCTTCCTATTTTCAAAGCTTTGAAAATTGATCAAATTCAAATGAAATTTGAATTCAACCTCAAACATCCTAGCCCTAGACTAAACAAAAAACAGTATGCTTTGGATGAATGCAACAAACATGTTTTTAAACCTTATAGTTAATTTTAATTAACTAAAATTTATTATTTGGCCTAAGTTAAAATGCATAGAAAATCAAATAAATGCTCAAATTTAATTTCTAATTTGCAAATGAAATTTTAGGGTGTTACAAACCTACCCCCCTTAAGATGAATCTTGTCCTCGAGATTTGGGTGATTCAAAAAGATTAGGATAGTTAGATTTCAGATCATCCTCTCTTTCCCAGGTTGCCTCGTCTACAGAGTGCCTGTTCCACTGAACCTTACACATTCTTATAATCCTACTCCTTGTGATTCTCTTAGTTGTTTCCAAGATTCTTACTGATATTCTTTTATGAGAGATCCTCTTAGATATCTAGTTCATCCAAGGGTAATTATTCCTTAGGTACTCTCAAGCATTTCTTAAGCTGCGATACATGGAAGACATCATGAACACCTGAGAGCTATTCTGGTAATTCTAGCTGGTAAGCAACTTCTCCTCTCCTGTTGATGATCTTAAAGGGTCCCACATACCTAGGTGACAACTTTCCTTTGGTATGAAACCTCTTAACTCCTCTCATAGGTAAAACTTTGAGATAAACAAAATCACCAATCTCGAACACCAAATCCCTTCTTCTCGTGTCGGTGTAGCTTTTCTGTCGAGACCGTGCAACCTTCAAGTTTTGCCTTATTGTTTGTACCTATTTCTCCGCCTGTTGTAAAACTTCTAGTCCAAAGACTTGACTTTCCCCCGTTTGATCCCAAAATAGTGGTGTCCTGTACTTTCTGCCATACAACACTTGAAATGGTGCCATCTTAAGACTCTTCTGGTAGCTATTATTATAGGAGAATTTGGCATAGGGCAAACTCTTATCCCAACTTGTCTCGTACTATAAAGCACAAGCTCTTAACATATCCTCTAAAATCTGATTTGTTCTCTTAGTTTGCCCATGTGTCTAAGGATGATAAGCTGAGCTAAAGTTCAACTTCGTGTCCATGGATTCATGCAACTTCTACCAAAAAAGAGATGTAAACTGTGTACCCCTATCTGAAACAATCTTCTTTGTTACTCCATGTAAACATACAATCCTTTCCATGTATAGGTCTACCAACTTCGCACCAGAGTAGGTTGTCTTGACAGGAATGAAATGTGCTACTTTTGTTAGGCAGTCTACGATTACCCAGATAGAGTCATATCTTCTCTGTGTATGGGGTAATCCCACTATGAAATCCATTCCAACTTGTTTCCATTTCCACTCGGGTATCTTCATAGGTTGAAGTAAACCTGCTGGCCTCTGATGCTCCGCCTTTACTCTTTGGCACATATCACATATGGCCATATGTTCAGCTACATCTCTTTTCAGTCCATACCACCAATATCTCTCTTTAAGATCAAGATACATTTTAGTACTCCCCGAGTGTATAGAATAGGCCGAGTCATGAGCTTCCCTCAAAATAGACTCTCTAATAGACTTCACTTCTGGCACACAAATCCTTTTACCAAACCATACTGTTTCTTGATCATCCATGTGGAAACCTGGGGCTTTACCAATCACTATACGTTCAGCAATATCTTTGATCTTCTCATCATTCAACTATCCCTTACGACTCTCTTGGTAAGCTATAGACGAGCTAGTACAAGGTAATAGGTTAAGGTCAGAGCCATATGACACTCGGGGTTGTACGAAACCTCTTGGGTGGCTGCTTCAGGATTAAGTCCTTATGGAGAGGCACTAGAGCACTCAACCCTGTACTCTAGCCCCCCTCATTGTTGCTAAAAAGCTCCATTTTATCACATTACATAATATTTTAGTCATGTTTAACAATTATTTTATGTTGAGCGCTGCAGCATCTATCCATTATGCACCCCAAACCATAGGTAACAAGGATATATGGTACAAGTAGTAATCTAGGTAAAGTCCTTAAGGGTACTTCAAATTTAAACACATGCATGTAAATGAATTGTAGAGTTCATAGGTACAAGGAGCCTTTGCTACACTTGCCTTCCTCAAAGTTCTCCTCTTGGTATTGCTGTTCTCCCTACTGATCCTTAGTCACCTCGAACTGATCACCCTCTAAACGTGTTCCAATGCACCAATCAAGCATCTAATCCAATCATTACATGCATACAAATAGACTTCTATTAGAACAGTATACCAAATAGTAAACACATAGATTGAAAAGCTTATAAAACTAATCTACGCACTGCTACGAACACATGAGCGAAAAAATCACTCAAATTGGACTTAAACGCAATAGTTATGCATAAAACAAGTTTCAATGGCATTTCTGTAAATAAACTGAACTCAAATTTGAATTTAAACTAATAAAATCTGAATTTAAATGAATTATGGATGGCGTGCACTATTTTCTAAAACTACAGGGACTAAAATGAATAAAAACAGGGCTAAAAAGTAATTCTTTTGAACTATACTAGACCACGGGTTGAGTCACTGAAAACCGAGGGGCTAAATCAAAAAAGTGCATGGTTGACTATGGGTTGACCGCATGGCCACCGACTAGGTGCCATGCGGCTACGCGTGAGTGGTGCGGTGCACCATGTGTGTGCGTGAACCGGTGATGTGGACGCTGTGGATTGAGTCCACGGTCCATCTTGGACCGATATGACCCCGAAGGGGTATGTTTTAATCTTGGTCGTTCATGTGAATCTGATGGCGAGGAATGGACGGGATAACCCCCCCACTAGCACAGTGGCTTCGATGAGCCCGCCATGACCGGCGGTGAGCTAAGCACCATGGCGAATGCCGATACAGCATCTCAGACCACCTCGCTCGAAACCAACAACACGGAAATGAAGTACAGGCTCTCGCGAACTCGGTTGAGTACCAAAACAGGGACAGGGAGCACGTTGAGGCGACGACTCCCATGGTGGCACCATGGTCGGTGCGATTGGAGGTCGCCGATATGGCGCTCTAGGGCGTCAATTACCGAAAAGATGGCATAGGAAGTACGAGCGGCTCATCATGAGTCCAAAGAAGACGTTCACGATGTCCGAGAGGGCTCTAAAGGGGTTCGACGACGTATGACAATGGCTAGAGAGAGAAAAAGGGCACCGATGATTGCGAATCCGAGCAATTTGTATCCAAAATGAAGAAATGAGGGCACCTACGGTTTCGGTGGAGTACGACGGAGCTCATGGGTGCGTCGATGACTTTGATTGGGCACTAGAGCGACGGATTGTGGGGTGGCGGTGCGAGCTTGGATGCGGATAGGAAAAAGGGAGAGAGGGAGGGGTCCGTGGTGGGTTTTGTAGGCGAGCGACATGCAGACATGGGAAGCAAGTGCAGCGGGCTATGATTCATGGGATTTCAAATCCCTTCCCTAGTTGGTGTGGCACGGCAACGTGCTACCATAGATGGCAACGCCATCACTGGGATGAATAAGGAAGGAGGGAAGGGCAGCTGATGAGCGGGTCCCACATGCAGTGAGTGAGAGAGACGAGCACACAAGCGTGGCTTGGACATGGAGTGGGCCACTGCCTAGGCCGACGACACCGAACTAGGCTGCTGTCACATGAGCACGTGCGGTGCGGAGATAAGGCATGGAACAGGCCACGATCGTGAAGGAAAGGAAGGGAGGGGAGGCATGGGGCTAGGCCGCCAGCAGGCCAAGGCCGGTTTTGATGCAGGAAGGGCTGGGTCGGCTATGAAGTTTGGCTAGAAAGGGAGAAAGAAGAAAGTTTTCTAAAAGAAAATCCTTCCTATTTTCAAGGCTTTAAAAATTGATCAAATTCAAATGAAATTTGAATTCAACCTCAAACATCCTAGCCCTACACTCAACCAAAAATAGTATGCTTTGGCATGAATGCAACAAACATGTTTTTAAAACCTTATACTTAATTTTAATTAACCAAAATTTATTATTTGGCCTAAGTTAAAATGCATAGAAAATAAAATAAATGCTCAAATTTAATTTCTAATTTGCAAATGAAATTTTAGGGTGTTACATCACACCAGCCCAAGATGTTGTGAACAAGGTATTCAATTAGTTTGTACTAGGAGCAAACGATAAATGAATAAAGTTTTTGCCTTTTCCTTATGAATTCATCTCTGAAATTGCCATAGTATGAATCATGATTGTCCTTGTGTGTGTTTTTGCTCTATAGGCGATACATATCATATTGGTTTTTACCCCTTCGGTTTATTTTTTTTCTTTTTGCACTAAAGGTGATACCCTCTTGGTACCGTCTATTAGAGCCGATGACTAAACAAATCAGCTATCAAGTATTAATCCAAACGCTAGGATAATACTTCTTTAGAAATTTTCCATTGATTACTCTATCAAACTCCTCCTCCCCTTCTAGTGTTTCCAAAATATAAGCATTGCCAGACGCACAACGTTTAATCTGATAAGGACCTTTCCAATTAGGTGCCCATTTGCGAAACCTGCTGTCTTTAGACCCGATCGACAATCTTACTTTCCAAACTAACTCTCCCTTCACAAAACTGTTTGTTCTTGACCTTTCTATTATAATGCCTTGCAACCCTTAATTTATTGGCCTCAATATTTTCAAGAGTGCACAACCGATAATAACTTAAGTCCTCCAAATCATCTATCATAAGATTTTTATAGACTTCGGCTGTCAAATCATTTTGCAATGTAACATGTCTTGATCCAGTCTTCATCTCCCAAGGAAGAACTGCATTATACCCATATACTAACTCATAAGTTGATGATTTAATTGATCCATGACAAGCCATCCTATATGCCCACAATGCTTTATTAAGTGTTAGGTACCGCTTCCTTGGTTGCTCTTCAATTTTCTTCTTAATCAACTTAATCAAAATTTGATTGGATGCTTCTGCCTGGCCATTAGCTTAAGCATAATAAGGAGAAGAATTTAGTAATTCAATTCCCATACTGGCAGCAAAATCTCTGAATTCTTCTGATGTGAATATTGTCCCTTGATCAGTAGTAATGGTTTGAGGAATCCCAAAATGATAAACAATATGCTCTCTGATAAAATCAACCATATTCTTTGAAGTTACTATTTTCAAAGGATTCACCTCAACCCACTTGGTAAAATAATCTGTTGCTACCAATATAAACTTGTGCCCTCTACTTGAAGGTGGAAAAATCTGGCCAATTAAATCAATTCCCTAGCCTCGGAATGGCCATGGCTTAATTATTGGGTTCATAGCTGATGCAGGTGATTTCTAAACATTACCAAAACGCTGACAATCCTGACACCCCTTATAATATTCAAAACAATCTTATAATATTATTGGCTAGAAATATCTAGACCTGCGGATAACCCATTTCATTTTATAAGCCGATTGATGAGCGCCGCATATTCCTTCATGTACTTCTCCCATCAATACTCTTGCTTCTTCTTGACTTAAAGATTTAAGCAAAACTCCATCGACTGTTTTGTAATACAACTGATCATCTAACAAAACACACTTAGTTAATTTATATCTCAATTTTCTGGTAACCTTCTATGATGGATTCTTGAAGTAATCGGCTATTTCAACTCTCCAATCATTAACCAAGGTCTCACTACTTAAGATTTCTTGGAACACTCGATAGCCTGACGCATTCTAAGCTAATCGATTAGCCTCTTGATTCTGTGCTCTTGGAATATGCTGAAGAGAAGTAAGGGGAAACTCCTCAAGTAACTTTCGACATTCATCATGGTATCCCTTTAGAATATTATCTTTACATTCATACAGGTCGATCAACTGATTAATAGCTAGCTGTGAATCTCCAAATATTTTAATTGACTCAGCCTTTACTTCCTGAAGAAGTTGAAATCCTTTAAGAATAGCTTTATATTCTGCTTGATTATTAGTGGTCATTGGTTTGGTTTGAAAGGCAAACTCAAAACTTGCCCCTCGAGATGAAATAATAACAATACTAATGCCACCACCTTGCTTGCACGATGATCCATCAAATAACAATGTCCAAGGCATAGGTTCCACATAACTGATGTTTGGTTTATGGTGTTGAGTAATAAAATTGGCCATCACTTGCCCTTTGACTGCTTTAGCCGATTCATACCTCAAGTCAAATTCTAATAATGCAAGAATCCACTTTCCCATTCTCCCATTTAATATCAGCATTGACAACATGTGTTTGATCACATTGGCTTTAGACACAATTGTACACTCAGCTGATAATAAATAATGTCACAATTTAGTGTAGGAGAAATATAAGCATAAGCATAATTTTTCAATAGGAGAATATCTTGTTTCTGGATCCAAAAGTCTTCTACTTAAATAGAAAATAACTCGTTCCTTTCCTTCAAACTCTTACATCAAGGCTGATCCAATCGTTTGGCTATCGGCTGACACGTACAACTTCAAAGGCTTACCTTGCTAAGGAGAAACCAACACAGGTGGAGATTTCATATACTCTTTTATCTCCTCAAACGTTTTTTGTTGTACGTCACCTGATTTAAATTCTTGATAATTTTTCAATTTCAATAAAGGAGAAAATAGTAGAATCCTGTGTGATATATTTGAAATAAACCTTCTGATAAAATTAATCTTACCGAGCAGAAATTGTAATTTTGTTTTATTAGTTGGAGGTATTACTCATCAATTGCTTTCATACTTTTCTGACCAATCTCAATTCCTCTCTCATGGACCATAAAACCCAAAAATTGTCTAACTGACACTCCAAATGCACACTTATTAGGATTCATCTTTAAACCATGTTTTCTTTTGCACTCCAAAGTCTCCCGCAGATCAGCCAGATGTTCTTTGTACCATTTGGATTTCACCACCACATCATCAATATAGATTTCAACAATCCTGCCGATCAACTTATGAAAATATAATTCGTTGCCCTCTGATAAGTTGCACTAGGATTCTTCAATCCAAAAGTCATCACAACCCATTCAAATAAGCCGATTACGCCGGGGCACCTAAAGGTTGTTTTTGCTATGTCTTCTTCAACCATAAAAATTTGATTATAACCTGCATTACCATCCATAAAACTAATCACCTTGTGCCCGACTGCTGCATCTACCAACATATCGGCTATTGGCATCGGATAACCATCCATCGGTGTAGCCTTGTTCAAATCTCTAAAATCAATACAGACTCTCAACTTCCTATTTTTCTTATACACAGGAACTACACTCGATATCCACTCTACATATCGGCAAGGCCAGATAAATTTTGCTTCTAGTAGTCTTTCAGTCTCCTTAATATCATCAAGAACATTTGGATTAAATTTCCTTTGAGCTTGTTTAAATGGCCGATATCTAGGTTTGATTGGCAACTGATGTTCAACAATTGATCGATCTAAGCCAGACATTTCATAATATTCCTAAGCAAAATAATCTTTAAATTCCTTTAACAAATCTATTAATTTTTGTTTATACTCAGGATCTAATTTAACACTTACATACGTTGGCCAAGGCCTATCTTCAGGACCAATATCTATTTCTTATAACTCATCAGCCGACGTAAAGCCATGTTCTAGTTTACCATATGTACCATCTATTGGATTTTCCATTAAAACAAACTTTTAGAGCTGACTGCTCGGATCGGCTGTTGGCCTTTATCATTGATTCTAATGAAGCCTCCTTCCCATTGCTTGCCAGAAAAACACTCAAAATCTTCTAATTCTCTGCTCAGGCGTTGTACTCTTCTCTTCTGACTTCTTGTTAAACCTCTTGGACACCACTATCCTTCCTGCCAAACATACTCTTCATCATCTACTTCTTCATAATCAGCCCAGTTCTGATCAACAACTCACTTTCCAAGTCGATCATGAATGCTTCTATTTTTTGAGCGCCGATCCACATCATTATGTTGATATTCAATTCGATCATGGATAGACCGGCGGTTGACTTGAGATTGTTTAAACTCCCAATATTATTCGCTACATTTTAGGCAAATATTTCTAGTAGACAATCTCAAACCTTCATTCCAACAATGTCTAAAGAAAAGGCAATTCCATTGTGACTCAGCTTGTTCTCTTTCATATCTCTCTTCTTCTTGTTAACGTTGATATTCCTTGTCTTCTAATCAACGCTGATAATCTTTCTCCTTCTGCCATTGCCATTTATTTAATAAAATTCAAGATGTAACACGTGGTCTCATCGCACCATCTCTTGATGTTTCTCCTAGCTCATGTCGGCTCTTTTGTTGGTCACGACACCTTTTAATTTTTCTATATCCATCAGCCAATATTTGCATCTCCGGATCAACTGTTCCAGTTTCTCTTTCCCTAGCTGATGTCAAAACTTTAGTTTTCTCTTTGAACAACTTAGCATCAATCATGTTCTGATCCTTTGGGAAAGGATTATCATCAACTTTCATTTTCTGAGCTGTATCAAATTTAAGTTTCCCTTGTTGAATAGCCCTCTGAATATGCTGCCAAAAAATCCTACAATCATTAGTAGTATGAGAAGTAGTGTTATGGTACTTGCAAAACTTCTTATTCTTCAACTGATTGGGAGTTAATATAACATGATTGGTAGGCAGTTTAATCTATCCCTTCTCAAGTAAGAAATCAAAAAAGTTTGGCTGCTTTTGAAACATCAAAATCATAACTTTCTTCAACTTCTTTTCTCTAAGGATTTGAAACCATTACTATCTTTTTACCCCAATTCCATTTAGCTATGACAATTTCCTCTTCTTCTTCATCATCATCAACTAAATATGGATTATAAGCTTCAATGGTTGCAGCATTCTTCTAGAATCGGGTATCTACGCATATTCTGAAATTGGCTATTAAGTGCTGCCACCCATTGAGCCAGTTGATCTAAATTGTTAAATTCTTGCCCAATTAGCTTTTCTCTCCATGTTGGCCACATTCCTTGAATGACCAACACAGCTAGTTGATCATTAGTCAAATTCAATGAAAAGCATAAGTTTTTTGTTTCTTGGAACCTCTGAAGGAACTCAGCACCCGATTCATTAGCTCTATGCTTTATGGTTGTCAAATCTATGATCTTTCTTTCCCGTGTCCCAGTGTAGAAATATGTATGAAATTTCTTTTCAAGATCACTCTAATTAGCAATAGAATTAACCGCTAGTGATGAAAACCAAGTGGAAGCTAGTCCTGACTGGGACAAGGAGAAGAAACGAACTTGATGTGCTTCTTCAACAGAGGTTTCACCCAACTGAGTAAGATACCGATTAACATATTCTATTGTACTTGTGCTATTTTGACCAGTGAACTTAGTAAATTCTAGAAGCCTGTAGTTCATAAAAAGGGCCACTAAATCATACCACTCTAGATATGGACGTTTATACGAAAAGGGTTCCCTTTTGGTTTTAAACCAAACTGATTTTTCATCGTTTTGGTTACTTTGAGCAATAATTCATCAGCATTTGAGTTTGGATTTCTTGTCAATTGCTGACCCATCTATAGATTGAAATTCTGATTGCCTTGATATCCTAGATTTGGAATCATATTGAGGGTATTATAATCTGAACCATAATGATATCCTTGTGGAATATCTATCTGTCGGACCCCTTGCTGATTTACTATTTGAAACCTTTGATTGAAAACATTAGGATCTACATCTCTATGAATCCTTTGAACCGATGGTGCTATTTCTTGAGCTGACAGTGGTATTTGGCCAGATGTACCAAATTTAACCAGCTGATTCTGAACTTACCCTATTGGTTGTTGCACATGCTGCATTGATGATCCAGGATTATATTACATTTGATTAGTAGTAACACCCTAAATTTGCTCAGATGAATTCTGATTGCCTAGGCATCATCACTATTAGCTAGTGTTGCTTCTTGATGGCTAGTACCGGCTTGATTAGTCCCCTGAGTCAACGGATGCGGAATATTATAATAAGCTAGTCCAACCTGATTAAGTGGAAATCCATGAAACACCTCCTTTATGGTATTGTGGAATGTATTCAGGAAAGCTGTATTATGATTTAGCATTGCATCATGAACATATTTGTTGACAACTTCTATAAAGAAATGCCTATCATCAGCTTCGTCTATATCTGACTATCCATGCATCAAAAATCTCGGCAGTGGATATTTCTAAACAACTTTATTGTCACGTGTTTTGGTGTATTACAACAAGCACTTGTTCTAAAACTCCTCTATAGCCTTACCAATGACATATTTAGCTTCATCAGATAAGTCTTCATAAGGTACCATAAGAATGTCCTTGTTGTTGTGAACCGCCATGACTATTGTGGTCCCACTAGGCGTGCCAAAAAGTGTGTTGACATAAAAATGTAGTGATGTGATCAATACATAGCAAGCCAGAGGATCTAAGTGGAACAAGACCAAAGATCTGCTTGGCTTCAATACAGAACCAGCTGATTTTAAAAACCCAACGACGTGCCAGTCAATTTGACCTACAATTGATAAGGAGAGAAAATCTTATTAGTTATTTAAGATGGAACATGTCGGTGTTGCTCTAGACAGTTTCAAATGTATGGCTAGATAGCCGATTCAATAAGGCTATCGACTAAATAGTCGATATCTAGTGTATCCTTTAAATAAAGATCTTTAAATCAAGGATTACCGGCTAATATTAAATGATAATGATATGAATCAAAATAACCGATACTTATGGATCATAGTAGATTTATGGTGACTGATTATTCTAAACAAAAACAAGTGCAATACACCCAAATACAAAAATCAGAAGATCTTTTCTTAAAATTGCACTATATATGACCAAATGGTCGATTGATGTTATCAATCGATTACAGAGTTGATAATCAGCAAAGAAGCGATATGAGAAAACATCATCGACTAAATAGAACATAATCAATATAAAGTGCGAGCCGATAAATTTGATGAAAAGAGTATAACATGCGAATAAATTGACTGTCTAATATAAATGAATCTACAAATAGTTTGAATCTAATCTATTATCATCAACAGTGAGGTTCGATCGAATCGATGCAGCTATGATAATGATATCAAACTAAAGCTAAAGAATCTATAAAACCATCTATATGTTGACAGATTAATGAAAACATGTTATATGCGTGAAAGTATAGGCAAATTGGCTAAAATAGCCAATGCAGTCATAGCAAATAAATAGAGTACATATCTTGATTATGAACAAGACCACTAATCGATAATTTCTAATCTAAAGTCTAACCAGTGAGGTTTGACCAGATTGATGCAGCTATGGTAGTGTCATTAGATTAGATCTCATTAACTAGTGAGTTTATTCAAGATTAAAACATATCTTTGGATGCATACTATGTTTGATTGGAATAGAGATAAAACAACAGATCTAACAGAATTAAGCCATCAATTATAAGATTTAAAGCATGACCAGATCAAAGGATGACCAATTAAGATGATATGATGCCGATCTATCTCTATCTCAATTGAGTGATTTTGTTATAATTAATAAAACATTAATTATAACAAGATCGATAACTGGTGAATCAACCAAAAATAGTAAGGAAAATCTTACAAATCTTAGCAGATTCGATAACTGATGATATTGTATTAAACATGTTATTTAACACAAGATCGATAACTTTGATCTATATTATGATGCGTAAGAGATCAATCAGCTGATGTGGCTTTACAAGTACAATACAAGTCATGACGATACTTACAAGCAAGCTGGAGGTCGATCAGTTGATGCAACCCTATTTGCTGAAGAACTCACTGAGATCTGTAGTACTCCTACTCCTAATGCGATGATGAAAGCCAGAAAGATTGTATTGATTGAGTGTTCATGTTTTTGTACAATAACCACGGTCTAATATTTATACCTAGAACCTAAATATGAATCCTACTCAAATACGACTCATTACAATTCTTGGAATAAAAGAAAACTTCCTAACTTAATAATAACTTGGACCCTAATTTTCCTTATTTGTAGAGTCCAACACATCTCCCTAGCGCCATTCAAGCATAGCCCATTAATGTCGTCTGCTGACGTCATCTATAAAATAGTTGATTCTTACATCGCATCTAAATCAGCTGATACCAATTCACATCTAATCGATTCCTTGATGACACAATCCTGGAAGCTTCGAGTTCCTGCTTTCTTCTTCCCAAATTTTGGTGTAAACAATAAGACCTATTGAGGTTATAATCCCTGGGTATCTCAAGGCACCGATTAATTAACAGGCCGAGCGGCCCATGATGCCTCAGCTAGCAAAGGCCCGAGCGACTGAGGCCTAGATGAGCCAAGCAAAGCAGGCCAGACGCCAAGGCCAGGGTTGGCCATGACCCCTCATTCTGTGTTAGCCGCACGACATGCAAGAGACTCACGACCTCTCCATCATCCCAACCCCCAGGAGGAATGGGGAGAGGTCACACCTAGCCAAACATGCCGCTCTGACAAGAGTAGGCACAACACTCTAACCCTGTAAGGACTGAGGGGACAACTATCAACTCAGTCCGGTCAGACGCCACCCCTATGCCATGCAACATGGACAAGACAACACTGCCCAAGGTGGTGACAGCCGGTATGGAGCCCACCAACTAGATATGGCCCGATAAGATGCATGTACGATTCTACCCACTACCGGATGGGATCCATGATGAGGGCCTTGACTTAGAAGCCATCTAGACTTGCGGGAGCTATGACCCAGCTATCGGGAGCATGGCTCTTAGCTCCTCAAGCCCATAGGGTGATCAATGACCCAGGGGTAGCTATCCACTTCTATACAAAAACTTGGAGGCGATGATGAAGACCACAATGGAGAACACATCGCATAGGATGGCTGGCGAACCACTATCGTGCCTACAGTGCCACCACGACCAGCACAGTAGCACCAAATCATACCATGCCATGATGTGGCCATAAGACCATGACAACAACCACGCCTAGATGTGCACCACAAGATGACGCAGCTTGCAAATCAAGTTAGCTAGGTCCTCCATTAGGCTCACGACCCTTCGATCAGGAGAAGCTCCTTCTTTGTACATGCCTTGGCCCTGAACTCTATATAAGGGTAGCCAAGGCACCCTTCTTGGGGATCTAACTTTGATCTAACTCTCATTCATTCATTCTCCACCATAGAAGGACTCCTGAAGCTTCCCTTTGGGCAGCTCATCTCCTAGCTCTAGATCTCCTACCTCTACCACCATTCTTGCACTCCCCATTATAAGAACTTCAGAGCATTCAAGCAATGAATACAAACTTGATCATCTCTAAGACTGGACGTAGGGCTCCAGCCTAAACTAGTTTAAATCCTCATGTCTTTTAGATGCTACCATCATCTTCCTAGAGCAGTGTGATAATTGTATAAATTCACTAGTCCGATTTACAAAACACCGACATTTGGCATGCTAGGTAGGGGACAGTCACACACTCTCGATTATTGAGAAGGAAGTGATGACTCCTCGCACCAATGGTGGACTCACTGGTGGAATGGCCCATGGTGGCCACATCTACCGTGAAAACTACAAGATCACTGTGGTCCACGTTTGCCTTTGGCCACATCCTAGACCTCCACTCCAAGGATCTAGACCCCGTGGTCCACGATGGATGCACTCCCAGAACTGCCCTTAGCGGCAGCATCCTAGGGTCTACCTACATAGGGGGCCTGTACCCTCACTCATCACCAATCATGGCCATGTCTTTTGTCTAGGAAGCTAGAAGTCCATGGCTCATGATAAACTCACCTAGGGAATGGCATCAACCGGCCACATCCTTTTGGGAAACCATGAGGTTATTCGCACTAATGGGTCAGTGCCCATCACTAGCTCCTACCCCATCTAGACCGATCACATGGGAAGCCTATGTCTAGTGGTAGATCCATGCCTCGAGCAACATCACCGCAACTAGCGGAGCGTAGTGTGTCAAGGCATGCATAAACGATGAAATTTCCCACCGCCACACAGTAACATCATTAGTGATCAGGCGGCAACCTAGCACCATGCCCCATGTAGCTGAGCCTAGAACTAGGGTTCAATCTAGCATGGTGGACAAACCACCCATCACACCTCTATGGACTGTCCACTGTCACTCGGAGGCACATGCATCCGAGGAAGCGGGCTCCCTGAGCGCACCGCGTGCCGCGCCGAGTGGACCAAACCATATGGCGCTCAGATCCCACTTCCATAGTGATGGGTCATGCTAGCTCCTCATTGAGAGCGACAACCGTAGCTAGAGGTAGGGATGTGGCAACCGTGACATCATCGCGCCACAAAGGCTCAAGCATCAGAATGCATGAGCCCTCTCGACCAAAAACCACAGCGGGCCAAACTCGACGAAGTCACCCTCGGGGGCTCATAGGCCCACCAAGAATATTGAGCTAGCAAAGGTTGACCCAAATCCATCCGTGAGGTCAATCCATGCCAGCCGCAACCATCTCAAGCACTAAAGAAGTGTCCTCATAAACTCGGGGCTTGCCACACCCTAAGCGACAGCAACCAGTCTCACAACAGCTTTTGGTACATTGGTTAGTCCCATCCACTTTGACCTTAGCCTCTCTACCTAAGCATGTGCACATACATATATGGGCCCACCAATAGTTGTAGAAACCTAGGGCCCACCCGTAGAGCAAACCAAATAGCATGATGCCCATACATTTTGTCCTAATAGCGCTTGACTCCCGAGTGTCTCGATCTAACTCCCGCTTGCAGCTAGAAATGACTCACTTGTAGGGGCTACACACATAGGTACATACGCACAGACATAGGTACATATGCATGACCTATGGCGCAACACTATTTGTCATCATCCCAGCGATAGGTCCATTTCAAACTCCTTCCAATCACGCCTCTTGTCGTGATGAACCAGTGACCCATACCTTGATCTCTCGCTCGTACGGGACTAAAAGGAAATGGGGAACTCACTCAACCAAGACGAAAGGAGCAAAAGGAAAGAAATCTTTCGCCGCTCGATCGCTTTATTCTCACATCATGCCGAATCTATGACCTACCCTTGATGCCTCGCTGCTCCAATGGGTTGCATACCTTTTAGCCCCATGGGCTAGCCCAGTCTAAAATGCGCACCCACGAGCATAGGCCTAGGGGGGACAAACTACATTCCAATTTGAATGAGAAGAAAAGCAAAAAGGTGGCAAAATGGCAAATGAATGCGCCGATCACATGCTACACATACATAAACACATAAGCACGTCCATCGTAGCTAGGCCATCTGTACAATACCAGACATCTACATAAAAAACTCACACGCTGGAAGACTAGAACTGGTGGCGAATGCTAGTGGCTAATATCTTGTCCGTGAGGGCCTTCGCACCTAGAGCAGTAGCACTACCAATGGCGAGGACATCATCCTCGGACCTTCCCAACATGCATCCTCATCCAATAGCATCAAAATCGACACCGTCGTAGTGTGAGCCGACCGAAGTCAGGGCAGTGAGAGCACCACAATGGACTCCCTCAGAAATTAGGGAATCCATGTGGAGGCAGGCCTTATCAAGGCAAGGCATCAGCTAGGCATTCCCATGGCCAGCGCTGAGCATGATGTCGCAAAGAGCTCGTCTAGAGGAGGTAAGCCCTGCTAGTCGGGTGTCCATCTTTAGCACCTTCTGGCTCACGGCCGCCTTCTCCTCCTAATCTGAGAGTGCCCTTGTGCACAACCCTATAAAGAAACAACTAGTATGTGACCAAACACAATAGCGGAACAAAGAGGTAATGCAGAGTCGATGAAGACTCACCGCTATAGGTGGAGCGTAGTTTCTAGCATTCAGCTTCGAGGTGCTGATGCCCTTGCTCGGCCACATCCCAAGCAGCGCTAGCCAAGATGAGCTCTGTCTCTTGGGCGGCCATCAAGTCCATAAGGCCAGTCATCTAGGATGTTAGACCCTCGATTTGGGACTAAACCTGTGCCTCCTAGAGGGTTAGTTCTTCCCTCAACCTTTGGGAAGCTTCTAAGTCCTCACGCAGGCACCACACCTCGACCTTCACTACATCTAGATGGCCATGGTCGGCGACACCCCCTATGTGCACCCAATAAGCTAGATGCAGGAACTAAGACTTCTCCTCCAAAATCTTCATCAACCCTATAGGAAGGAGGAACAATCAAATGATCATGACAAAAAACAAAACAGGCACGGTGGAGTCAGAAGGCCGAAAAGTCCACCTGCCCTAGATCGCCACTTCATCAGTCATCTAACACTGGGCCTCTATGCCTAGCCAGGTGACCAGATGATCACATCGCCCATCTTGGCCAAGGTTGTCTGGACCCCCTCATGGCCTCGAGAGGCAAGCTCCCTCATGGCTCACTCAACTGTGTCAACCACCACAAACAGCGCCTCGTCGGAGCGCGTGGGGTGGTGCCACACGAAGGAGTCCTCGCTCAGGTCAAGCTTCTTATCAAGGGGTGAACATAGAGTCATAATGGAAGGGAGCCCGACCATCATCCTTGGGTTAGCATTGTCGCCCAGCAACTCTAGCCACATAGGAGGGCACGCACCACTCCCCGAAGGCCTCAAGACTAAAGACCCTTGGAGAGGCTCTCTGTACCAAGAAGATCAATGAAGATTAGACAACCAAGTGTCATCAACAAGCATAGTAAGGGAGAAACTAAAGAATGGAGTACCTAGTGGAGCATTCCACTGCACAAAGGGTAGGACGATCCGCCCCTCCATGAGTGACTCAATAGAAAAAGTCATGGAAGGAGGCACTAACGTTGCCGCCGCTGGACCAGAGCCGGCGAGGTACC
>NW_027097310.1:0-20069 GCF_019320115.1 Miscanthus floridulus
ATGCAACTTGGGAAATAGGAGAATATCTACAAAAAGCTTATGAAGATTTTTATCACAAATGGTTCGTAACCCAAATCTTGGGACGAGATTTTTATAAGGGGGGAGGGCTGTAACACCCCGGTGTTATGCAAGCATTTAGGCACTGCAAATCATGCATATTATGCATCATCAAGCATCCAAATCATACATGCCTAATCATGTAAATAATAACTGAAACAATGCTTCGAAACATATGAAACATGCTCGTGAAACATGAATGTTGCATACACTTGTTTAGAGTTATTTTGCCCTAATTATGCTTGCTAGGCTAATAAAATATGTTTGGCTATAATTGTAAATCATCTAACATTATTTAGCACAATTTTTGGAGCAAAGTTTGTATTCAAACTTTTGACAAAATATGCTTTTGAAATTTTTATTAAAAATTTTCAAAAAATCCTCCCTATTTAGCTTTTACTTCCCAATTCAAAATCTATGCAAAATTTTTAGTTGGTCCCTAAAGCAAAGTTGTAGAGAATTAAATTCTAAGCAACTTTTATTTTTGGGCCATTTTCAAAAGAAGTCATTTTCTTGCTCAAAATGGTACTTGAAAACTGGTATTTAAAAATTCCTTAAAATTTTGAATTTGGAAAATGTTTATCTCATTTAACGGGCCGCCGCCTCACTTCTGGCCCTCATCCGTAGCTGGCCCAGCACTCCTCACCGCGCCCGCGCCTTCGCTTCGTCCCAGCCTGCTCTCCCGCCTACCACACCACATCGCCGAGCCACGCCCGTTCCCGCCCCTCCCTCGCCCCTCACCTCACCCTCCCCGCCGACTCGGGCGCGCATGCCGCGTTGGCCGCCCATGCCGTGAAGCTTACCACGCGTCGCAGCCGGCCTGCCCTGCCCTCCATGCGCGCGCCTACATCTGTCGACCGCGCTGCTGCTCTCCTCCTCCATTTTCCTCCTCACTCCGCCAGCAGCAGCAGCACAAGAACTCCCGCTCTTCATCTCTCCCTCGCCACCGCACTCTGCCGGTGAAATTGGCCGCCGGTGGTCCCCCATTGCTCGTAATCGCACGCACGTCACTTCGCCTCGCTCTCCGACCCCGGTGCTTGCTGCAGGGTCACCGTTTGAGCAAGGTACAGCTACCTTGCGCGTTTTCACCGTCGTCGGTCATGGCGCCGCCGCACTTGACCTCATCGTGGAAAGGGCTTCTCCGTCCCTTCTCTATCCCCTTGAGTAACTTGCTCATGTTTGCCATCTTCTTGTGGACCCAGCGCGCACGCCTGCTTGCCCAATCATGGCCGGCAACGGCCGTCGGCCCGCTGGTAGCGGGCGCACCGCCATGGTGCCTGGAACACCGACGTGGCGTGGCCGTCTTGCCTCGGCCCTTGCTGGGCCGGGTCGGCCTTGGGCCAGAGCCCCAAGCCAGGCCGAAGCCCTTCCCTCCGCTCGGTTACGCAGGCCAAAAGCAGCCGTGGGCCAGTCGTTCTCATGGGCCGGCCCAGTAGTAATAGGAAAAATGTTTTCGGTTTTTCTTTTATTATTTGAGAAGAGAAATACTTTGGAAAATGTTTGTGTACTCATTTTGGCTCCAAATTTGTTGAAACAAATTTTGTTGTGTTCCTTGTCACCAGATCTACATGATAAAAATATTGCATGTCATTTTTGAGATACTTTAATGTAGAGCTTTAATTAATTCTTGATATTACTGATATCTTGTCAAATGTGTAGTAAAAGCTATATGTATCAAAAAAATATGCTTCCAAGTTTGTTACTCTTCTTGTGTAATGTACTTCCTAGGAAAAATATATGCCATGCATGTCCTGTAGAAAAATTGTGAGGTGTAGTTCAAGTGCCTTTAATGGCTGAATTTTGTTATTTTTGCTAGAAAGCAAAATTTGTATAAAACATGCATGTGATAATTTTTATGCAGTGATTATTTACTGTGTAGAACATAGGAAAAATATTACATCTGTTGTTTGACACTTTTCACAGTACAAAGTAATTTCATGTTCATAATTATGCCATAGCTTGTCATTTTTGTGTAGGCTAATCCACTTATCCAAATGCCATAAAAATTTAATGGTAGACTACTTAGGGTAGTACTGTGCTATGGTAAGTTTCTAAGATTTTTCTAAGCTATAAAAATAGATGTTGCTATTCAAACCTATTATTAATTAGGGTTTAATCAAATGTTGCTTTGTGCATGATTAAGAAATTAGTGAAGCTTTAGTGTATCTATGAAGCATTTATTGAGATGTGTTGACTTAGCACATTAGTAAGTAGAAGAGAATGCAGTAGATGACATGTGCTTGTAGTGCATGTCCTTGGATGATGTTGACTACCTTGCATTCAAGCATATTCATTGTGTTCCTTTCATCCGATGCACCTTTTGCATAAGCACTTACGCACCTGCATCATACAGGATCGCAAACCCTGAGGAGCAGCTCGAGGTGCAGCCGTAGGAAGTGACCGAAGCAGACGAGGAGGACGTTGAGGAACTTCTGGAGTGCCTCGATCACCGCCCGAGCTCCTTCGAGAGAGGCAAGCCCCGGAGCATTTTTCTCCCCAGTTTACGATTATTAATTAAATGCTTTACTTTAATTGATGCATTATGTTCAGGAGTTGTTTGCAACCGTTGCTGCATTCTACCTTGTCTACCTTTGTTATACTATATATTTGTTACCCTGGTATCCGTAGTCGAATCAATGCTTAGCTGGCTTAGACCGATAGAAGTTGGGTGATTTCTTGTCATCTACGAGCTATAGGTGGTTACCTGGAGCTGCTTGGATAACTATGTAGTCATGGTATAACTAAATGTTAATTTGAAGTTGAGATCGGACAGAGACTTACAAGGTTTTGGACTATAGTGCTTTCCGTCTATGTCGATTAAGGACCGACCGTTGTTGGGCCTCGAGTCATGTTGAACGCATGCCTTACATTTAGCTAGCCGAATAAAGTACCTTTTGACTGCGAAGCTAGGAGATTATTCGGGTCGAGTAGATTGCCCGCAGCGTACTGTACGGGAGCAGGTGTGGTAGGACACGGAGGCACGATGATAAGACCAAAGGGCAGTCGGTCAGCCCCTGGGTACATGTGGTTCCTAGCAAACTCGAGATTTTCCTAGATAGTTGACTCGGTGCCCGATACCTCACTTTAGTGGGTGAGTGAGGTTTGTGTAAGGAATAAATCACCAGCTGGTTAGGAATCGATTCGAATCGCCATCGCTCCTGGATAGTAAGCACTTGACTTGAGTGACTTCATCGTAGTAATGTTGATGGAACACTTGGACAGTTATAATGAATATGACATTATGGAAGTTGTTAATGATCATTGGTTATCATTATTTGCTTAATCACATGCTTGCTCTAGTATAGGTGCAAATGTAGTCGACAGGTTAATAATAATTAACTTGACAATAATGCTTTTGGAAAGGTTCTTGAAATGCTAAAAATGCCTCTTTTTGCAAATGAGTCAGCTACCCTACTATAAAGCCCTTCATAATCCTTGGTGTCACTTTATTTTTGGTTATGTCGGGTAAGTCTAGCTGAGTACCTTCTCATACTCAGGGTTTTATTCCCACTTATTGCAGATGGGCAGATGTATTATGGCTACTGTATCAACTGCCTTTATCCTATGATGGGTGATGCTTAGGACCATGGGCATGGTCATTCCTTATGTCTCATCTGATGCTTTTGTTGGAGATGATCATTAGCTGACACTGTATTTGAACTCCGTGTGAGTGTGTGTGGTTTTGAACAAATGGCTTCCGCTACTTCTATTTGAACTCATTTTGTAATAACTATGTTTAAACTCTGATGTACCTGTGATGCGAACTTTTTATGTAATATGTGATGGTGACCGCTAAACTTATTACGATCTTGGCTGGTATGTGAGTTGGTTTGAAATCTTTCATGATTTCACAGACTACCGGGTTATACGGGCTTAAGTTTGCTAAATCGTCTGCTCTGGCGGATGATTTTCTTACTTAATTTCGTATAATTGGTTGGTTCTGTTACAGTTCATAACAAATTTGTTGGAAGACGTCTATTAAAATAATATTTTTGGCTGAGTAGGAGAGAGAAAGAGATGAAATGTCCTTTTTGCCATAGGCCCTTATTTCCTTCTCCCCCTTCTTCTCTTTGGTATTCTCTATCACTTCTCTCTGGTACACCTAACTGGTCGACGAGGGAAGGAGGCATGGAGATGGGGTGAGGGTGCAGCCACCAGCAACCTACAACCAACGTGCACACGCAACCGTAGGCTCCGGAAAAGCATGGGAGTGCTCGCCCCTCTGGCACACGCACCCCCGTTACCTAGAGCAAGCTCGTCATGTGGCGTTTGTGAGATAACATTTGCTCATGTTTTCACGGTCTTCAAAGATTTGGAGACCACCTCACGCCTGAGACACACCCAATCCATCCTTCTCTCGCCCCTTTAGTTTCACCTAGCATTGACGAGACATAGCTCTCCACTATGACCACCACTCTTCAATTCCCTCTACATACTACCTTCTTGCCTTCCCTCCTATATGCCCACAAGCTCGAACAAGCCCAAGTTGTGGCCAAGTATACCATCCTTGAGACGAGCTCACATCGCTAGTATGACTTGACTGCACCACTACCACTCATCACAAGCATGTCTTTTTTGTTTGCCTTGGGTTTGATTTGTGGCATTTGTGGCTTGCCCTTGACGTCTCACGCGCCATAGACTTAGCAGTTGCAAGTTTCTATGTCGGCCATTCCTGTGATGCCACCATGGCCACTGATGGGGTAAGCTTGCTTCAGAGTCGATTGTCCACGACTAGCACGTGCATCACTTCCACAAGACTGTGGTGATGCCCTTACACCCACTCACTACTCCGATAGGGTTAGAATCATAGGGTTGTCTCCCTCAATAGAGAGTTCAGCTATGATATCCACCACTCGCCTATGTTACCACCATCATTGCACTGCCATGTTCAACAAGAAGCACCCCAATCAACATGAAAGGTCAAGGCAAAGCTACTGGTGTGGTCCTTGTTGTCGACGACCCTACTATTGGCGAGATTAACCATTAAACCTGTCGATGGCTTTGTTTGTTCCCACAACTGGCTCATGTGTGTCGGGGGTACGGTCATAGGCCCATAAAGGGTAATGGGTGGGAGCTTGTTTCTCTCTTTAGGACATTGTATTCTTGCCAATAAGGCATTGAATGTGAGATTCTAATTCAGGCACTAAAGTCTATGCAAAGGTGAAATATTCTTGTTGTTTTGGACCAGCGCACTCAGACTCCATGCCTCACTATGGCCTTATTTGGTGGGACTTGCCTCGGGCTTGGGCCCTGCTACTGTAGTTCTACAACAACACTGAAAGCATCTAGGCCCCTAGTAGGGTTTCAGTGATTAATGATAATACAAGATTACTATGACTAACATGTGTTTTGTAGAGGCAATTAAGTTAGGTCATGGTAATGGAGATCGATTGGGCAATCAAGGTGGTCATGCCCCTACGATAGAAATCGTTTCGGTTTTCAAAGGATGAACGACAAGGTTAAGGATGGACTAGTTCTAAGTGTCGATTGGAGTTGAAGAGACACTTAGAGTAGTTTAGGACTTTGTTTTTTCTTTGGTCGTACTATTAAGAGGGGTATGGACAGGTAGCTTGACCTAGGTGAGTCTAGTGAGTTAAGTGTGGTGCACACTTGTTAAAACTAGCACTAGGTAGCTCCACAACAGCCCTATGCTCTAATGGAGCAAACTTCATTCACGTTTGATCGAGAGTTAGAAGTGAATGGAGGGTCAAATACTGAATGGATGCTGGCTTCGGTGTGATCGGACGCTGGCGTAGAGTCTGGTCAGTTCATTTGACTGAGGTGAAATTGTTTGGTGTGACCGAACGCTAGAAGGTCAAGTGACCGGACGCTGAGAGGCAGCGTCCGGTCGACTCCAGTAAGGTTCCAAAGAGGGAAAATCATGATCGGACGCGTCCGGTCAGTGCTGACTGGACGTTGGCAGCGTTCGGTCACACTGTAAACACTGGAGTTCGGGGTATACTGACCGGACCATCCGGTCAACATGACCGGAGCGTCCGGTCACCCCGTAGAGACACATAACGGTTTGTTTTTCAGCCCATGTTATAAATAGAGGCTCCACTCGTGTGTGGAGTTACTTTTGCTCATTCCAACAGCTGAGAAACACCTTAGAGAGTGCCAAGAAGAGCAAGGTCCTAGTGAGGTGATTGAGATTTGAGAATCCAAAGAGAGACCTCATTAGTGAAGATCAAGAGTAGCAAAGTGTACATCCACCTTCTCATTAGGCTTGTCGTGGTCAAGTGAGAGTTCATGCTTGTTACTCTTGGTGATCGCCATCACCTAGACGGCTTGGTGGTGATTGGGAGTTCGGTGATCACCCGGCGGAGCTTGTTGGTGACCCAACTTAAGTTGTGAGCGGTTGTGGGTGATTCACCGCGATGGAGTTTCGAAGAATCAACCCGTAAAGAGCACTTGATCCTTGCGCGGATCAAGGAGGAGCTACACCCTTGCGCGAGTGCTCCAACGAGGACTAGTGGGGAGTGGTGACTCTCTGATACCTCGGCAAAACATCGCCACGTCCTTTCCTCTCTATTTACTTTGAGCATTTACTTTGTGCAATTCAATTCATGTCTTTATATTCTTAGCATTGCCATGCTAGAGTAGGATTGGAACTTAGGTTGCAAGTCTTTTGTACGATAGAACAATTAGAAATACTTTTTAGGCATAAGGGGTTAATTGGGCTAACCATAGGACTTAATTATTACGAAGAAATTTAGAATTAGCCCAATTCACTCTCCCTCTTGGGCATCTTGATCCTTTCAAACACAATGTAGCAAGAGCCGGTGAAACTCGAAACCTAGCTTCATCGCTTCCCCTCTTCAGTTCTTGATTTTGTAAAGAGAGAAGAACATATCTACGCTACACTATTTCACAGGGGCTATGAAGGAAGAGTAAAAGTGGTTGTCCAAATGTACACGTTGGGGGGGGAGAAAAAGAATAGACATGTTGCACATGGCCTTACACTATAACCAACTTCTAAGATCATGTTTGGATATCCTAAGAAAAATGAGAATGAGACAAAAGAAGAAGAAGAAGAAGAATGAGATCCAAACACTTGGATTCTAGAATGAGATTTAGAATCCAACTATCTACTCTAAACCTACTATTTGTAGATTTTCATTATGCAAAGGCAATAATCACTTTGAAATGAGATCCAAACACACCTCATTTTTGTTATCTAGAATCCGAATTCTACATTCACTCTCTAGACTCCAAAATCACAAAATGAGAATGAGATCCAAACAGGCTCTAAGACATCTTGTTGAGTTGGTTGGACTAATAAAGCAAACCAACAAAAACATGCTCGATAAAACTCAGAAACATTGTGTTTATCAAAGGCCAAAGGACCACAAATCTACAAGATCTCCTTACGAAACTTATAATTACATAAAAATCATAATACTAGAAACCCATATAAACCAACTTAAACATAATAAAAAGATAAAAAGCTACTGGAACATGATTCGATGAACGTCCTACTATCATGTGGCTATTATTTTCTTCTACTGCTACCTCCATTCCAAATTATAATTTATTTTGGTCTTATAAATAATTTAATTTGAAAATTTTTACAAGTTCATAGAAAAAGACACCATCATTTACAACATCAAATTTATTCCAGTAAATTATGTTATGTATGAGATACGTTTTAAAAGTGCGTTTAACTGAACTCTAGATGTTAACATATTTAAAAAAAAACTCAATTAAATTTAGAAAAAAAAATAACTTACTACAAAATTAAACTAAATTTTAGAACGATGAATGAGTGCAGTAGTTGAGGTTTAGATGAGCTTTTCCACGAGGCTCTGACCTTTGGGTTGCAATTTTGTGGGGATAGCATTTGTCAAAAGATTATTTGCCGTTTTGATATTCGGAGTTTTGTTATCAATAATTTGTCTCTATGTATTTATTTTTATCAATGATTAAATAATTCGTATATCAACATCAGTGAATCTCCAAAATGAAACCAGTTACTACTTAGAATTCAGAGCCGTCCCTGTAAATTCTTGAGTCAGCAGGCGGATGAAAGCGAAACACAATTTTCTCCATCCAGCCCCCTTAAATCTCGGAAATAGCGAAACCGGGGCGCTCCGTCGAGGCCTTTAAATGCGGGCACAGATGTTGGCCGGAGCAGGACGCCACGAGGCGAACAACCAACTGCTTCCTTCCCTTCCGCGCCGCCGCCTACGACGACCATTTCACATGCCCTATCTCTCTCCGCCATAAGTGTTCACGGCTCCATCCTCTCGAGAGTCTAGGCCCATCTCCCGAAGCCGCTAGCGCAGAAAACGACCCTACCTATGGATGCGAAGAAGAAGTCGGCCCCCGCCGCTGCCGGAGCCGCGGCGCCGCCGCCGCCGGCTAACGGGTACTTCAGCACCGTCTTCTCCGCGTCGCCTGCGGTACGTACGGGCCGTCTCTTCACGCCATCCTTCTGATCCTTTGCTCTCAGATTCTTGGGGTCTCAGGAATTTTTTTCATGATTAATTAGTGAGTTGGTGCGATTTGCTGATGATTCCGTTACTATGTTGCGATTTGTGGAGGGAGCTCAACGGTTTCTCGATTTATTTAACTCTGATGAGGGGTAATTTTGATAATAGAGGAGCTATAGGGTTCTGCTGCATAATCTATTTGGATAATATGACGTTGACATTGTGACTTTGTTTTGCATTCAAGGGGAGCGCAAATGACGCAAAGCAGTCGGACTTGTACACGATGCTGAACAAGCAGAGCTCCAGAGGGCAGAATGGCAGTAACATTACAGGTAGTTCTTGGCACTCCTGTCAATTTGATATTTCTCTTCGATTTCGGTTCCGTTCATAAGCAAAGCGATACTTAAAACCTATTTTTTGACCATATTAGCTTAGAATTAATCTAGAGCATTGATGTAACTATGGAAGTTTAAATTCGTGCTCAGATGGCAAATCCCACGGCCGCCCTACTTACAAGGATGCAAAACATGCTTATCCAAATGAGTCATCAGAATCCCCTTACTTTGGCTCATCCGTGCATTACGGTGGTCGGGAGTTCTACAGCAGCACTTTACAGAAGCAACCAGCCAATGAACCCCGAACAAATGTACGTGTAGAAAAAAAAAAAAAAATATATATATATATATATATATATATATATATATATATACAGATCATTTGGAGCACTTAAGTCTAATATTTATTTTGAATTTTAAATCCAGTACAAGGAGGACAACCCGGATGGCTCTGCTACTAGAGGTGATTGGTGGCAAGGTATCATTGTATTAATTTGTGTATTACCTTGAGTATACATGGATGCACATACACTGACTTGCTAGACTGCACTTTCAGGTTCACTTTATTACTGAATAATCTGCTGGGAACTCTCCTTTTTGTGAACAAGGTATACCATATATAGGACACTTCATAGTTTCCAATTCGTGCTTTCCGTTAGTTGTGGTGTTTAGGCTATGCTTGCATCACCGGTGCCACTCACTTTGTTGGCGCCCCATTTTGAGTTATGTCTTATTGTCAACAACATCATACAGTTGTATTTAGTTTGTTAGCAGCAGCACTTTAACCCGTGCTTACATCTTAATCAGCCTAGACTATATACTTGGAGTTCAGCAGTTGTTCGAATTTTTTATAGCAAATGGTAGTTTGATAGTCTTCATACGAGGAACCTAATTGTGAGGTATGATGTAGAACCTAAAGTCTTATCAAAATTTCTGTTTCCAGGGGTACTGCCCTTGATCATCTATGCAGCTTAGGTATCCTATTCCAATCTTAGGAAGTTCAAAACATATCTTCCTTTTTCCTTTTCAAGAAAACATATCTTTCTTTTATGTTTTGTTCCAGTATCCCGGCTAAATTCTGATTTCTGAAAAAATAGTCACAAAAGTCTGTACAAGAGTTACTTGCTAGTTGAATCCGAGACGGATTGCATGGTAGTGGAGGTTGACAATGATGACTGTAAGATAAAACTATCAACTTTTTATGAAGTGTAAGCTTTAATTAACTAGTAGAAAGTTTATCTTAGCAGGCTAGAACAGGTTACATCACCATCAGTCTTTACCTCCTAGCCTAAAGTACCATCTCGTACAGCCCCACTAGCTTTGGAAGCAAACATTCTTTTCTGTACTTTGTGATGGTTGAAGTGAACTGCAGAGCTTGGTGGATTAGTTGTTCTAAATCTCAATTCATGGCAAGGAGTATTGCATCTCTTGCAAGTGTTAGCTTATAATTAAGATGCTGGCAAGTGTTACTTGTCAAGAAAAACAGTAGCAGAGTAGAGTTTCAATCTTTCTTGAACCACTTTAGTGGTGTTGTGAGATTGTGACAATGGTTGGTGCCCAAAGCATTTCAAAGCCATTATGAACTTGCACAGAAAAACAGTAGCAGAGTAGAAGGGCGGGCCTGGTGCAAGCGGTAGAGTATTATCGCCTGTGACCGGAAGGTCCCGGGTTCGAGTCGCGGTCTCCTCGCATTGCATAGGCGATGGTAAGGCTTGCCACTAACACCCTTCCTCAGACCCCGCACAGAGCGGGAGCTCTCTGCACTGGGTACGCCCCTTTATGAACTTGCACAGTTTATCAGATGTTTCATTACTAGAAAATTGAAAGCCTGGGTACATTGGATTATTGTAGTGTATGTAAAGAGTGCATGCATTACCTGGAAGGTATATATGGCACTAAGGGTAACAGTGACACATAGGACTTAATCTGTTTAGAACAGCTTACCATGACAGCTTGCACTTTCTTGAATCCTAGCATCCCGCTACCCCTGTTACAGCAATGCTTTCTTAATGGCCACATCATTTTATTCACATCCTATTCTCCTTTTGCTTTTCAGGAATAAAAGGAGTAGAGCTGAGCTTGGTTTGTTGTAGTGTTGGAACTGTTGGTGCGAGCCGTCAGGCATGGATCGAAAGTAATAGTTGTAATTGTTGGAAGTTGGCGTTGGGACTACATCCGTCCGGTCGGTGGAGGCAGTATTTAGATGCATCATCACACCTGGACAGATGTGGATGTAGGCTGTGTCCTTTTGTGTTCCTGTTTTCCCCCTGTGTGTTCTTGTGGTTTAGGTGCAGCCGTGCAGTACTGAACTTACTAATGGACTGGTAGGTCAGCCTGAAGTAGTTTGATAAAGCAGTTGCCAGAGTCGCAGCTCGCAGGATGGCCTGCTACATGCCTACATGTAACGTGTGCATCCTTGTTCCTGTTATCTTTCGGAAAGATTTGGAGTGTGCATACTCTGTTCCTACTATTCTTACTCGTACTTGTACATGACTTTGCTCAGACAGTATTCTTGGCGAGGCTATGAGGGTTTCCGTAAGACCGTAATTGCTGCAAATGTTATCTCACGGGCGCGCGCGGCATACTGGTTCAAGAGGCCTCGACCTCGAGCCCTCGACCCGGCCTGGGCCGAATTCACACATGTAATTGGTAATTGGCTTTGGATGTTGGAAGGGGGTGAGATGGAGTTGGGTACTTGGGTTCTTAGAACTGGCCCGGCTGTGACTGTGAACCAGGCTTTCTATGTCCGTTCGTTATGGACTGGGTTTCGTACTTTCGTTAGCGGGTCAAAAATCGGGCACGGTTACTCGCGCGACAGGCTGACAGCCGACAAACAGTGTCTTGCGAGTGGCGACGGCGGTGTGCTTTGGTCTGATGAACATCTGATAGAAACTCTCTTTAACATGACACCAAGATCTACGTGACACCGTGCCAAGCATTACAAGCGGAGGGCGTCGAACGGCAACAAGAGAAACCGCCCTCGGATGCTACAGTGATACACACTACTGCACGCCGCAAATTTTACTCATCTGTCATCTGAACCCAGAGCGTGTGCCCTCCTGGGTCTTCACATCTCTGTTGTGACAGCCGTCGGGACATCGAGCATGGCGCTGCCGACCACCATCCCCTTGACGACGACCTCCACGCCAGCGCGGTCAGCCGCGGACGCCGCTGTCCTCTTAGCTCCGGCGGCCCCCTTGACGTGGTGCGACCGGCGGTCGACCAGCAGGGCCCTCCCGATCTTGGACGGGCTCGACAGCTGCGCCGGCGAGAAGCTCGGCTTGGTGTACGTTGCGTACGGCGTGCCCGAGGCGGGCACCACCGTGGCCTGCTTGCTGCTGTTGTTGCTCTTGCAGGCGATCTTCGCGTCCGTGGCCGAGCCGGCAGACGGAATGCTATCTGACTGCTTGCTCAGCTCGTCGACGTTGAGCAGGTCGTCGATCCGTGCGATGATGTTGGAGGCCATGCTCTCCAGGACCCTCGAGTAGCTCTCGAGGATCGATTTCCCCACGTCCTGAAGACCATGGGAGAGAGAGGGAAAAAAAAAGGTGTTTAGACATCCATTCGCAGAACTTTCGTTGCCGCAAGCAAATCATTCTGAAAGCATTCTGAAAGACGCGATCGAACCTTGTTGTACTGAATCTTGCTCATGTCCAAGCTGGTCTGTGTGAGCCCGGGGAACCGCTGCTTCAGGGATATCAGCAACCCCTCCGCGCGCTCGGCGAGCAGGTCTCTCTTCTCCGTGTCCATGATCATGTCCTTCACGATGCCCCAGGACGACTTGGCGCCCGCGCGGCTCGCCGGCTTCGCGGCGCCGCCGCCGCCGCCCCTCCAGCGCCACACGTAGATGGAGGCCTCGACGCGGTTGGCGATCTCCAGCGCCTGGTACTCCGACGACAGGTCGAGGCAGTCGAGGAGGCAGTCCGGGGAGAAGTGGTCCGAGGTGATGTACCGGTATATGACGTCGCCCAACGTCGCGCGCCCGTTCTGACACGTCCAAACGTTGAATCAAAGAAAGCACCGTGTCAGCTTCAAGGTATACCGAACGATCGACAGAACGTTCAGACATCGTGTCATGATCGCTGAGCTCTGAACGACCTTTGGCAGCGAGTCGAGGTAGGAGTCCGGTACGTGCATCTCGGCCAAGGCGTTGCTGTTGATGGCCATGGCCGCCTTCAGGATCTGGTTGACGCAGTCGCGCCGGTGCTCGACCTGCCTCCGGGTGGCCTCGCAGAGGCCGCCCTGGGGCACGCGGGGCACAGGGAGCCACCACTTGCCGTCGTGGCGGTGGAACGTTCTCCGGTAGGACGCGGAACCGTCGCAGTCCGGCACGCAGATGCCCTGGTCCACGTACCAGAATTCGGCATCTCTGAATCCTTCCAGGATCTCCTGGAAGCAGAGGCTTGTCAGTCTGTACTCAGTAGGAAATGTTCCTCGTTTGTTCAGAAGAATTGTGAATAGGGAGGGATGTTGAACTCACGAGGAGCATGTTGTCTAGCTTCCGTAGTGCCGGCAGGTTGATGTACAGATCAGACCGTGGCCTGCTTGTCATGATCTGAAAAATTGAGAGTCGACAAGTATTAGTCAGTTTACGATGCTCGCATCAACATTGTTTCATATCTCTTTTTTTTTACTTTTATAATGCATCTCGTGGTTACTGTTTAGCAGATAATCCTAGGAATGGACACGGCATTTGAATTGGCTAAGTTTGATGAAACATGCACAAGTGACCGACCAAAACGGACATCGCATTCATGTGCTCTTTACTCTTTTCTTGATCAGAGCTCTTTACTTTCTTTGGACCTCAGACATCACGCGCTGAACTGTCCCTTTTTAATACACTAGATTACTTAGGTATCAAACGGCTAAGTACGTATTTAATGGCTCCGATCCAGCACCATGAAGATTCAAATCACCAAAGATTTTGCGCTTAATCACACATGGTTAGGACGCCGGACGCTGCAATTGCTCAAGAGAAACTTCACAGGTATACTACTGGATTTATATCAATGTTTCTTAGAGATGAACTTGTTCCTGAAATCATATGCAGCCTACAAACTGAGGTACTACCTAAGATTTTACCATGCTGCAAAAGTATGCCGGGTAATGATGGTTAATTCTACACAATTTTTTTAGAAAGTACGGTAAAAGTTTTGCCCCGATTTCTATTAGACGAAGAAAGAAAAAAGACAAGTGTCAGCCTAGTTTTTTGAATAATTCTACACAAATTCACTAGTACCTTTTTAGATAAAGACACAATTTTACTACTGGTGCCTATCTTAATTAATTTCAGAGTGTGCTCAGTTTATTAGTTGGTGACTTAGTGCGTCAGTTGTTGTTGTTGTTGTTGTCAGTTAATTACCTCAAGCCTTGTACCATCCGGGAACGTCTGCCACGTGGGCACGAGCATGACGATATGGTCGCTGACGCAGAGCAGCCAGTCCATCTCCCGCCTCCACATGGCCTTCTTCTCCGGCAGCAGAGGCTCCAGCCTCCAGAGCTGGCCGAATATCGTCGCTGCAAACACACGGGGTCCGCACAACGGCATCAAGAGCAAGTCTAAACTCCATTGCAATTGTCGTCCAACAAAGCATAATGCAATGCAACCGGGCTGCAAGCCTGCAACCAACCAATGAATGCAAAGCTAACCAACAAGTGGTTTTGGTCACACAGACACACGTACCGCAGAGGTTGGTGATGGCGTTGGAGATGGCGAGCGCGGTGCAGACGCCCTTGCCGCTCCCGGACATGTCCTCGCCGAGCAGCAGCTTCGAGAACCTCTCCTCCATCATCTCCATCTCTGGCAATTTCGCAGCAGCAGCACGACTGTGAGATCGACGACCGACCGCTGCTATAGTAGTCCAGATTGGACATTGCATTGCACGTCCGTCCAAGAGTCCAAGACCAAATGGTAGGATTCGCGTTGTACTGCGTACCTGAGGCTCTCTGCCTGTCGGCCGCGTCGACGCCGCCGCGCGGCGGCTTTTCCTCCTTGCCGTCGTCAGCCCCGCCCGCGCCCGCGACGTCGGCCGACACTACCGACACGCAGGTCTTGATGGCCACCTTATTCTGCCACTCGTCGGGCGGGGCGTAAGTGTAGGAGACGGTGGAGGCGGCCTCGGAGCTGGCGCTGGAGCTGCTCCCGCGGCGCCCCTCTTCGTCGGCCGAGTCCGCCGTCAGCGCCTCGCTCGCCGCCCTCTCCTCCTCCGCCTCCCCATCCTCGCCCGCGCCCACGCTCCCTCTCGCCATCCCCGGTCGTGGATGTGGCTGTCTCTATGAGGATGCGTCGTTTATTTGCTGGGAGCTAGCACGAGGGTGGAGGTTCAGACTCCGACTAGACACGCCGTCTTCGCCGGCGACTACGCTCGTGGCGTGCGGCGAGAGGGCAGGCTGGATCCTCGTGGGGTGTGGTGGATGCGATGAAAGAGACGGTGTGTGCGAGTGAGAGAGAGGAGAGTAATATAAATAAAGGCTTAAAAGAAGCGAAAGGCAGGCGGGCGAGGGAGGAGGAGTGACCGTTGGGTTTTGAGTTGTCTTGGTGGGCTTCCGTCCGGCCGCGCCCGCCATCTTCTCCGGCCACCCGGCCACCACCACCCCCGTCTTTGGTAGGGTTTGGTCGGCTGACGGTTGCAGGGTTTGGTCGGCGCCGGCGTGGCAGCTACGCCGGGACCGTCTGGTGCGTCGTCGCTACGTATGGACTGGCTCTTTCGTTCTCTCTCTCTCTCCTCTCAACGTACGTGTTTGCCGTTGCACCTGGCACGCTGTCTTTGCAGGTGGCCCATGTGGAGGGGGGGGGGGGGGGGGGGGGGGGGGGGGGGGGGGGGGGGGGGGGGGGGGGAGGGGGGAGGGTGGGTTGCTGTGTCTGCAAGCCACGGAAATTCCGAGGCGGCAAAAGGACCGTTCTTTTGGTGATTCCTCGTTACAGTCCTTGATGGCGCGTTCAACGTGATCGATGAAACGGTCAATTAGAGCAGTATATACATGGATATTATGATACTATATTCGGCGGTGACGTGCCCGCAACGGAGTGCGCCCAGTGACCTGCAGCGAGCTCGCTGGTGCAAACTCGTCTTCTGGACACGTACGACGGTGAGTTGCATCGACAAAGGGTTTTTGCATCGACAGGGGGAAGGAGAAGCAAAGCAATTTGGTACCGACTGAGAGAGTGAGAGGTGTAGAGCAATTCGAACGCGCGATAGTAGTGCAACCCGAGAAGAGATGCTCATCGGGCAAATGAGCCAAAGGGTTTCAAAATCTGGGTCTGAAAACGCTGATCGAGACAAAGACGGAAGCCGAAGAAAGGCTGCGACGGATAGGTAGGGCTACTAGGACGCATCTACAACGTCAGGCAGGCAAAGCGCCTTGCGTTTGACTCGGTAACCCCGCGCGGCGGCAGCCGGCAGGACCGCACCGCAGGATTGTCCTTTCGCCGGCGCATGCAAAATCCTGCGCGTGTCGTTTCCCTGTCCGTCGCCCGGTCGACCCCACACGCTGCCCCAGTCCCCACAAGAGCCAACTGAGAGCAACTGGTAATCAGGATATAGGATCTTGCACCAACCATGGACTCGATCGCTTAGGATTAGTGCACTAATAGCGACTCACTTCTGCTCCAAGCAAAGAGCGAGTGCTGAGGAACCGCAAGCAACGGGCGGAAATGATACTCACTTTGGCCCACCCAGACCCGGAAGGCGCCTTTGATACAGCAGTATGCAGGAGCAGTATCAGCTTTGCTCGGCAGCCGGCAGGCCGTCGGCAGATTAGCATTAGCTTTAAGAGCTCGTTCGCTGGCTGAGCTGATAAGTTTGGTTGGTGCTCGTTTATTGTGAGAGAAAAATATTATTGGCTGACTAATAAACCATAACTAAAACCAACCAGCGAACATGCCGTAAGTCTTTAACAGCTACTCGGAGGTTCCTTAATCGAGCTGAAATATACTAGGATGCTACTGTGCAGACGGCAGACAGTAGCAATCCTCCTGGTACTGTACTACAGACCGGTGCAGTCCTTGCACGGCCATTCCAGCACATTGCCAAACAAACACCGGACATGTTCGGTTGAGCTTATTCAAAACTACTTTTTAGCGTTTTTCTTTCATAATATTTTAGCATAAGCATCAGCATAAATCAAATTTCAGCATCAACGAACAGGGTGGGACAGTGTCAAACAAACACTGTGGCTACGCCAAATTCACTAGTCTGTCTCAATAGTCACTCGTCACACGTCAAGTACACACTCGCCATGGCCAGTTCTTGTAGACTTTGCAGGAAGTCAAAGGCCCTATTCGTTTCAACTTATTAGCCGTATATTTTCAACAAAATAACAGTATTTTTCTCTCACAACAAATCAACATCAGCATCAGTATCAGTCATTTTTCCAGGCAGCAGAACCGAACCAAAGTCCCCGGCATAGCGTGCGGTAACGGGAGGACAAGAGAATCACACTTGCGCCATTACGAGAACTCCAAGCCGAATGTCAAAGAGAAGACGACCCTTTGCCTAAAAGAATGTTCCACGAGAGTACTCCTATACGATACCACTTGTGCAGACAGGGGCTACGCGTCAAGTCCAGAACCCCACAACCACAAGTAGTCAGGGTTCGAGAGCCCCAAGGCCGCCCGCCCGGCCGCCCAAGGGCAAATCGTACGTGCGGCACGCAGGCACTGGCTCACCGGTTCGTCCCGTCTCCCCCTGTCGGGACTCCTCGCCTCGCCCGGGGACGGAGTGGGTGCGTCGTCGCCGGCGAGAGCCCGTCGCGAGGTGCGGCCTGCTACTGCTGGCCCGGAATCCGATTCGTCCGTCTACGTGGCGCCGGGGAGATTGGCCATAACGGCGTCGGGGCACTGCTGCTAAGACAGTCCTAAGACCCTGTTGAGACCACATGGTTAAAATTTAGCCACTAATTTTAGATTACTTTAGCTTTTGAAGCTATGTAAATGATGTCTAAGTTTAGTCAATCTCACATAAAAATCGTTAGTTTATTAAATCACACAAGTGAGCTAAAGTAGTCTGAAATTTAGTCTTTTAACTTTAGGCAACTAAACAACTAAATTTTAATCCATAGAATCAAACAAAGTCTAATTTGCCTTTTTTTTTTAAGAAAAGCTGCAAAGGATCTCGGGAGGATGTTCTATTTTGTCTTTTGCTTATCGCAGCCTCCGCTAAGGCCAACTATTTTGCGAGCCCAAACTACATGGGTTCTGCTGACTGCCAAGATCTATACTAGTTATCTTCTTTAAAAATCTTTAGCTGTTGGACCCATTAAGTGCTAGAGAAAAGACATTCTTCACTTGGAAGGCTTGAATATAAGATTATATATTAATCATCTAGCCTTTGTCATTGTTTGCCTAGGTTTTAGCACTTAAAAAGTATTCCATGACAAGCATGAAAACCATCATCCAAAGCCTTGTATGTATCCAGTGACCATCATCCAGATTTGCGTGCCACACAGGCGGCGGAGACACTACCACATCACATCAGTACCATGGCCTACCAATTAGTTACACCAAAGAAGAACGTTGCAAACCCCCCCCCCCCCCAAAAAAGATAGAGGGAAATGATTCTGAAATGAAGTGCCAGTGGCTGCTTTCAGAAAACATATGTTACAGTTGGTAGGTTCATGTTTTCAAGTTTGAATGTCAGTATATGGAGTTATGGACCACCACAATTTGGCCGTAGCTTACCAGAATAAAGAATACCGAATACTGGTACCTAACATGAAACTGCAGGAAGAACTGGTCCTAGAGGGGGGAAATGCTTCGCCTACTCATGCCAGCAATACTGAAGTGCAAGACACTTCAGGTAAGTTTTTTATTTTTGTTTTTGATGAATCCTGTTTAAACAAAAACAAGGACATGCAATGCAAACGGCAGCAGAGTAAGAAACGATTAAAAAATGCCCTTCTTTTCTCTAATAACTATCAAAGCACCATTCATAAATATATCAGGCAAGAAGACAGTGGAGAAAGGTTTGTCGCAAGAAAAAAGAATGGAAGGGAAGAAAGACGTCCGAAATGTTTGGAGTAGGGCAGTAGGCTAAGAAAGTCTTGTCTCGCAATAAAAAAAAGGAGTCGAGAAAGACGTTCGAATTGTTTTTTAGTAGAATAAGGAAAGGATGCATGCAACAAGCCAAGAAGCAATCTCGGTGAGTGAAATAGATAAACGCAGGTTTATTTGTTCACCATTTTTTCTTAACATTGTAACATACAAATGTTAACTCCAAGAGAAACATTAGAGGGTCAAGCAATGCGGTACCATGCTAACTAAATACTAGCGAGGACCGCGAGTGGCAGGAGCCTGTGGCTTGCTCCGTGCCGACCAGCATTCGATTCCCGGACTCGGCGGAGATTTATTGTCCGGATTAATATTTTCAGTTGCCCATCGCGAAGATATGCCATAATGGTCAAGTGATGTGCCCGCTACGCTCGGAGTCTGATGATCTTCGAGTATCTCTCAGCTGCGTTCGTTATAGTTATAGGTTTGTTGGTATACCGTGTGTGTGGTGATGTGTGTTTGCCTCTCGCGCAGATGTGCCACAATGGTCAAGTGACGTGCCCGCCACGCGAAGATATGCCATAATGGTCAAGTGATGTGCCCACTACGCTCGGAGTCTGATGATCTTCGAGTATCTCTCAGCTGCGTTCGTTATCTAGGTATAGTTGTAGGTTTATTGGTATACCGTGTGTGTGGTGGTGTGTGTTTGCCTCTCGCACAGATGTGCCACAATGGTCAAGTGACGTGCCCGTCATGCTCGGAGTCTGATCTTCGAGTATCTCTTAGCTATGTTCGTTATCTAGGTATAGTTGTAGGTTTGTTCGTATACCGTGTGTGCGTGGGGTGTACGTGTGTGGTGGTGTGTGTTTTTTTTATCCAAACAGATACTACCCTTGTACTTAGATGAGAGGCCAAAAACTAAATGCTAGCAGCATTAATGCAGCTCATGTATTAAACAGCTATAGACATTTTAGTCCGATGTTTATACCTTGAAAAGGCAATATTACTTTTTTAACTTCACCGCACAGTTTGAGCATACAAGATCTGCAATTATATTGTCATATAATCCTAAATAGGACATGTAATATGCTGAGGAAGATGTCTGAGCTAGCACAGTAAGAATATCTACAGTTAAGAGTTTAGGTCAGGAATTATGGCATAGCACTGCATTCTCAATCATGTGTGGGGTCAGTAAGCATCACGCAGTGATGCAATTCAAATTTAAGAGTTTGCAGGTACTACAACATGATACAATTG
>NW_027097310.1:27256-60000 GCF_019320115.1 Miscanthus floridulus
CGCGGTCACCACCAGTGGCTAGGATGGGAGGTTAGGATAGTTTCTGTTATGAGATCCTAGAATTAAGGAGTTGTTTCCTTTAGTTTGTTGCCATGTTTAGCTGGGCCATCGGCCATATATGCATGTACGAGAGGACAATTGCAATAAAGAAAGAGTTTACATCTAATCTTCCTCCTCCTTCTCCTAAGCCACGAGTCAGGGGGTATAACCCGACGAGTGTGAGCGGCGAGGGGGCATAACCCCGCCGTAGTACCACGGAGCGCGACTACGAGCTCCGTAGTCGAGGTCCGGCCACCATTCCACATACGGCCCTTGACAACCTGGTATCTAGATCCACTCGATCCTCATCTTCTTCCTCTGCCGCACCAACCACAAGCAGCCGCCCACCCTCGCCACCAGCCACCACCTCCGCATCCACCATGGGCGATCAGCCTACGCTGGCCGACATCATGGCCAAGCTCAACACCCTCACCACCGACATGGCCGCCATGAAGGAGAAGGTGGAGGGCATTCCGGAACGTGCGTCCTCCTCGGAGACCGGTGGCGGCGGAGGCCGCGTCGAGGCGCCAAGGGACCTTGATCGGCCCCCGAAGTTCCAGAAGCTCGATTTTCCACGCTACGATGGCAAGTCGGACCCATTGTTCTTCATCAACAAGTGTGAGTCCTATTTCCGGCAGCAGCGCACCATGCCGGAGGAGCGCGTGTGGATGGCGTCGTATCAACTGGAAGGCGTCGCCCACATGTGGTTCATCCAGCTGCAGGAGGATGAAGGCACGCCGCCATGGGGCCGTTTCAAAGACCTCCTCCACCTGCGGTTTGGCCCTCATCTACGCTCGGCGCCTCTCTTCGAGTTGTCCGAGTGTCGCCGCACCGGGACCGTCGAGGAGTACGCAAATCGCTTCCAGGAACTTCTTCCGCGCGCGGGTCGTCTTGACGAGACCCAGAGGGTGCAGCTCTTCACCGGCGGACTCCTGCCGCCACTCAGCCACGCCGTCCGCCTACACCACCCGGAAACGCTCAATCACGCGATGAGCCTGGCGCGACAGGTCGAAGTCATGGAGTTGGATCGGCTCCAGCAGGCTCCACCCCGTCCCATGCAACGTGCGCTGTTGCCGGCACCAGCAGCCCGGGCGCCCGCACCTGCTCCACCGGTCGTCTCCGCACTTCCGGCTCCACCAGCGCATCTGGCACTCCCGGCTCCCCAGCCTGCGCTCCAACAGCAGCAGCCCCGGGGCGGCGCCAAGACGGGCCACCGCCTGACGCCTGAAGAGATGGCAGAACGCCGTCGACAAGGCCTCTGCTACAACTGCAACGAGACCTACACGCGCGGCCACAACCGGATCTGTCGCCGGGTCTTCTACATCGACGGCGTCCAGATTGATGGTGATGAAGGTGAGGAAGAGGCTCCGGTTTTTTCTCTCCATGCAGTGGCCGGCGTCGCGGTCAGCAGCACCATCCAGCTGCGCGTTGTGGTGGGCTCCGAGGTCTTCGTCGCGCTGATCGACACCGGCTCTACCCACAGCTTCATCGGCGAGGCGGCAGCGCGTCGCACCGGCCTGCCCATCGAGCCGCGGCCCCGTCTCACAGCGACGGTCGCCAATGGGGAGCGGATCGCGTGCCCAGGCGTCCTCCGGCGCGCGCCCATCGACATCGACGGCCACCAGTCCCACGTCGACCTTTTCATCATGCCATTGGCGGGCTATGACGTGGTCCTGGGGACGAACTGGATGGTGCCCCTAGGGGACATCGTCTGGAACCTGGCAGCGGGCACCATGTCCTTCGTGCACGATGGCCAGGAGATCTGCTGGCGCGGCACCGGTCCACCAGCCACGCCCCATCTGCACGCAGCTACTACCACCTCCACCGAGCCCCTCCTCGACGAGCTGCTCGACTCCTTCGCTGACGTCTTCGCCACGCCCACCGGCCTACCCCCGGCTCGGGGCCGTCCCCATCGCATCGCCCTCAGGCCTGGGTCGGCTCCGGTGGCAGTACGGCCGTACCGGTATCCCGCCGCTCACAAGGATGAACTCGAGAAGCAATGTGAGTCCATGATGGCGCAAGGCATTGTCCGGCGCAGCGACTCCGCGTTCTCCTCCCCGGTGCTGCTCGTCAAGAAGCCGGATGGATCATGGCGTTTCTGCGTCGACTACCGCGAGCTGAACGCCATCACGGTGAAGGACGCCTACCCGATTCCGGTCGTCGACGAGCTGCTGGACGAACTCCACGGCGCCCGGTTCTTCACCAAGCTAGACCTGCGCTCCGGGTACCACCAGGTGCGCATGCAGCCGGAAGATGTTCACAAGACGGCGTTCCGCACACATGACGGCCTCTACGAGTTCCTCGTCATGCCGTTCGGACTGTGCAACGCGCCGGCCACATTCCAGGCGCTCATGAACGACGTGCTGCGGCCTTTCCTTCGTCGCTTTGTACTTGTTTTCTTTGACGACATTCTGATATACAGCAAGTCATGGGCTGATCACCTCCGCCACCTGCGCATCGTCCTCACCGAGCTCCGCCGTCAATCCCTCTTCGTCAAGAGGTCGAAGTGCGCGTTCGGCGTTCAGTCCGTCGCCTACCTGGGCCACACCATCTCGGCGGCGGGAGTGGCCATGGACGCCACCAAGGTGCAGGCCATCCATGAGTGGCCGGTGCCTCGCTCGGTGCGCGCCGTCCGCGGCTTCCTCGGCTTGGCGGGCTACTACCGCAAGTTCATCCACAACTACGGGACGATCGCCGCGCCTCTCACCGCTCTCCTCAAGAAGGAGGGGTTCTCCTGGGGTGAGGCCGCCACTGAGGCATTCAGCACCCTCAAACGCGCTGTGACGGCAGCGCCGGTGTTGGCCATGCCCGACTTCGCCAAGCCGTTCGTCGTCGAGTGCGACGCCTCTTCCCACGGGTTCGGCGCTGTCCTCATCCAGGAGGGCCACCCAGTGGCGTTCTTCAGCAGGCCGGTGGCTCCACGGCATCGGGCACTCGCGGCGTACGAGCGCGAGCTCATCGGGCTCGTTCAGGCAGTCCGCCACTGGCGTCCATACCTGTGGGGGCGCCGCTTCGCCGTCAAGACGGACCATTACAGCTTGAAGTACTTGTTGGACCAGCGCTTAGCCACCATACCCCAGCATCATTGGGTTGGCAAGCTGCTCGGGTTCGACTTCTCCGTCGACTACAAGCCGGGCGCCGCAAATGCTGTGGCCGACGCGCTCTCCAGGCGCGACACTGAGGACATCGAGCTGTTGGCCATCTCTGGCCCTCGCTTCGATTTCTTTGAGCGCCTGCGCCTGGCCCAAAGGGAGGACCCGGCCTATGTTGCTCTACATGAGGAGGTCGCCTCGGGCGCCCGCTCCAGCCCATGGTCGGTCGTCGACGGAATGCTGCAGTACGACGGCCGGCTCTACATCGCGGCTGGGTCGCCGCTGCTCCAGGAGGTGATACAGGCGGTGCACGAGGACGGCCACGAGGGTGTGCAGCGTACCATCCACCGTCTTCGCAGGGACTTCCACTTCCCCAACATGAAGCAGCTCGTGCAAGACAAGGTGCGCGCGTGCGCTGTGTGCCAGAGGTACAAATCTGAGCACCTGCACCCAGCAGGGCTGTTGCTGCCGCTCCCAGTTCCTCAGGGGGTGTGGACCGACATTGCCCTTGACTTTGTGGAAGCTCTGCCACGCGTCCGCGGCAAGTCAGTGATCCTAACGGTGGTGGATCGCTTCAGCAAATATTGTCACTTCATCCCACTGGCGCACCCCTACTCCGCCGAATCCGTCGCTCAAGCTTTCTTCGCGGAAGTAGTTCGCCTACACGGTGTTCCCCAGTCCATGGTCTCCGACCGGGACACTGTCTTCACATCTTCATTTTGGCAGGAACTCATGACACTGACGGGCACCAAGCTGCACATGTCCTCTGCCTTTCACCCGCAGACTGATGGCCAATCGGAGTCGGCCAACAGAGTCATCATTATGTACCTTCGGTGCTTGACGGGCGATCGTCCAAAGCAGTGGCTCCGGTGGCTGCCCTGGGCCGAGTTCCTCTTCAACACGGCGTACCAGACGTCGCTCCGGGACACCCCGTTCCGCGTCGTCTACGGCCGTGATCCGCCATCTATCCGGTCCTATGAGCCGGGTGAGACAAGGGTTCCTGCCGTCGCCAAGAACATGGCGGAACGGGCGGAGTTTCTCGCTGACATTCGCTGCAGGTTGGAGCAGGCCCAAGCAATGCAGAAGCGACACTATGACAAGACGCATCGCCAAGTCAGCTACGCGGTCGGTGACTGGGCTTTGCTGCGCCTTCATCACCGCGCCGCGTCCTCACTGCCCCAAGCATCCACCGGCAAGTTGAAGCCCAGGTACTTCGGGCCATACCGCGTCGTCGAGCTGATCAATGAGGTCGCCGTCCGCCTCGACTTGCCAGCCGGCGCCCGCATTCACAATGTCTTCCATGTGGGCGTCCTCAAGAAGTTCCAAGGACCGCCGCCGGACGCCGTTCCACCACTACCTCCTCTTCGGCACGGCGCCATCGACCCAGAACCTGAGCGGGCGGTGCGATACCGTTTTGCAAACGGCGTGCCCCAGGTCCTGGTCCAGTGGAAGGGGGCCTCAGCTGCATCCGCGACATGGGAAGAGACTGCAGCATTCCGCGCCAAGTACCCTTCGTTCCAGCTCGAGGACGAGCTGACTCTCGGCGGGGAGGGAGATGTCATGTTCGGTCGTACATACACAAGGCGCAGGAGGGCCCGAGATGTACGCCGAGCCCAGGAGCGGGCTGCAGAGCGCGTCAACGGCGCCCAGGCTGAGCAGGACGCGGTCACCACCAGTGGCTAGGATGGGAGGTTAGGATAGTTTCTGTTATGAGATCCTAGAATTAAGGAGTTGTTTCCTTTAGTTTGTTGCCATGTTTAGCTGGGCCATCGGCCATATATGCATGTACGAGAGGACAATTGCAATAAAGAAAGAGTTTACATCTAATCTTCCTCCTCCTTCTCCTAAGCCACGAGTCAGGGGGTATAACCCGACGAGTGTGAGCGGCGAGGGGGCATAACCCCGCCGTAGTACCACGGAGCGCGACTACGAGCTCCGTAGTCGAGGTCCGGCCACCATTCCACATACGGCCCTTGACAGGGTTCCACCACTAGAATTACTGATTACTAAGCTGTGGTTTGAGACACCTTACAAAGGGTTATGCAACTCTGAAATTACGTTGTCATCATTTCAAAGCACCATACAGACATACAGTACTTTATTGTAACATTATTTGTAACTGATTAGCACATTCGCCTTTGCATTTAAGCCTGTTGGTAACATGATCCTAGCACATTCGCCTTTGCATTTAAGCCTGTTGGTAACATGATCCACTTCATCCATATTTTTGGCTTGGCTGTTCCTATATGCTTTTACGTTGAATGAGTATTCTTTTATCTTGAAAGTCTTAAATTAATTCAATTTTTGCAGGAGAAAACATTTCAGCATCCATATCTATCTGCTCTGGGAGCTCATACGTGAGTTCAAGCCTTTCCTGTTGATTTAACTATCGTTGCCTGATCAATCTGAGTTTCAGATTTTCACTGACCTGTGGATGCCCTGTAGCAACTATTGGCGAGATCATGATACTGCGCTCTTCATTCTCAAACATTTGTATCGTGATATACCTGAGGATCCTCCAAGCGATGTCATTGAAAGGATGCCTGTTAAACTATTTTATGAGAGAAATCCAGTTGAGGAAGAAACACCCGTGACATTTTCAGATCATGCAGCAGTCAAGGAGTTCTGCAGAAAAGTGAGAGCTTACTCAAGAAAAACAGAGGAGGATGGCAGCTGCTAAAGCCTCTTGATGGTATGTGTACATGAGTATCGTTCTCATTTCCCCTTAGTCTTGTTGCGTACGTATTTTGGTTAGTTAATAACATCTCGCCTAGTTTTACTGTGCTGCTGAGGTACTTGTTTATTTGAATTTAAAATCAAGCTTAATCAGCAAATATCTGATTCAGAAAAAAGATGAGCAAATTGTGGGGGACTAGCAACTTACCATAACACGCAATACTCATTGGAACAACATGTGTGTGCGATGTGGGTGGGATCTTTTGCTTCGTTTGATTGAACACTAAAACACTAAACCATGTGCCTTTTTTTTTGCCCCCAGGTGTCATCTGATGGAAACCATGCTACGACCCCACGTTCCTCACCAAGCAGGAGTAAGATGCAGACATGGGAAGGAAGAACGATTCCATAAGATCGTGAGAGAACTCCACGAAATGTAGTTTCACACTTACACCAGAATTAGGGCACTTCTAGAATGTTGTACAGAGTACGGTCGGTCGGTTGCGGCAGGTTCCCTTTCTCGTTCCTATATTTAATGCAATGTTGTAAGTAGAGAGTCCGGCTGTAGTTTTGTGCATCTTGAATGTAATGCTGCCTGCTGAATTAGGCTCAAACGACAGCTTATAGCAATACCAAGCTGAAACGAAGGTCGCAACCGTTGCTTGCATCTTTTGCTTTTGCATTAAATATATTTGTGGGTTAGCAAGCAAACCCGCTTGCATCCCTAGTGCGGCAATTGCAAAGTGGCTTCAACTCATTCGCATAAGCGGTTGCACATTCTGCTAGGTTAACCTTCTACATTTTATACGATTGCGGCATGTCTAGCTTCTCATGCAAACCATAGTTTCAGAAAATGTAGGAAGTGCTGAAAACTACTTCAGGTTGTTGATCATAGGCTATCAGGTCAAAATACTCTGTACAAAAGAGACTTACGAGAGAGAAAATAACTTAACAATGCAAACAACTTAGGGCCTGTTTAAATGACAGTTTTTGAAAGTTGCGGTATCACAAAGCTGTAGTTTCTATAAGCCCAAGAGATACAAAACCATAATCTAAAAAGAAAGAGGCCATGAGTTCTGACAAGCACTTTTTTTTGAAGAATGGCAAAAACACAGTTTTAGAAAACTAGATTTGATACTCCCTCCATACCAAAATAGATGTCATTCTCACATGAGTTTTGACAAAAGCACGGTTTTAGAAACTAGATTTGATACTCCCTACGTCCCAAAATAGATGTCATTCTCACTTCTTGAGAAGTCAACACTTTTATATAGAGATAATTTATAAAAAATATATAGAAATAATTTATAAAAAAAATATGCTTCGATTTTTCAACACTTTTATATATAAAAAAAATCAAAATTTATAATATATAATTAGTATTATTAGATAGATCGTTGAATATACTTTCTAATAAACTTATATAGAGATATAAATATTGCACGCATTTTCTACAAACTTAATCATGCACGCATACCATAACGACTTTTTAGGACAGAGAGAGTATATCCAAACAGTGAGCAGGTTTTAAAAACCAAAGCATATTTTACAAAAACATTTGAAAATACTTTGCATCCAAACATGGCCTTATTTGGTACTACAGATCAAATAATAACTTGTACAACCATCGAACCATCATAATTCCACAGGCCACAGCTAATAGAATATACAGGACAAAATCGGTGAATATATGTAAGTTGCTACCAATGGATAAGCTATACAAAAAATCCTCAAAAACGAAAAAAAAGAAAAGATACCATCTCAACAGACAACACTCACCGCCCACAACACTTACATGAGATGAGCATAACAATCTCAATCTATAAACACAGCACAGGGCACTGCATAATTCCAGCCACCGCATCTGCCAATGCCAACCCACAACAGTCAACAGGAACCCAATCACGATGATGGGTGTAAAAGGTGTCGCTTAATGTACACTACAACAAAAGAAAAAAAAAATCAGAAGGCTATCTCCTTGCTGAATTCCCATGTCTTTGGCTGCGGAAGTAGCTCAGAAGCGCTTGTGCCTGCACAACAAATAGCAAATCAGAGTTCGTCAAATCAGCATTAGCGCAGTGATTAAAAAAGTGTCTGCTGAATTTTCTAAACCTAAGAAATATAGCTTGTGGGAAGCTGCGAACCTTCTCTCTCGCCCGCGGTGTTCCTGACTGTGAAAGGGCGACTAGTGGGGGCACTGCGCCCTCTTGAAGAACTATACTGCAAAATCTGTTGCTGTTTGTACAGAGCTGAAGCAAGGCGGCCGCAGCATTCTCCTTCCCTCTTGCAGAACCCAACTCAACAACTTCAACAAGGGCTGGAATGCCACGTGCCTGCCCAATCGCATTCCTTCCTTCTGGTATCGTAGCGAGGTTTGCCAACACAGCCACAGCTTTGTCGACCATCCCAGCAGCAGGATCCATAAGCTCAACCAGGTGCCTCACAGCATCAGCTTGCACGATGCGAGCTTTATTCTCATGAAGAATAGACAGATTAAACAATGCAGTAGCTGCATCTTTCTTTCCTCGAGGGGTGCCATTTCCTAGCAAGTCTACTAGAGGCTTGATGGCACCAGATCGTCCAATCTTCACTTTATTTTCTTCAATAACCGAGAGACTGAAAAGAGTAGCTGCTGAATTCTCTTTAGCTTCAGGGTTCCCAGTCTCAAGGACATGAATGAGAGGATCGACAGCAAAAGCATTTGCAATAGCAATTTTGTTGTTGTCATTGATCGACAAATTCAAAAGAGCAGTCACAGCATGTTCTTGGGTTTTGGCATCTGGTGAATGAAGAAGACTAACCAGCAAGTTTACAGCCCCACAGTTTGCAATGACAATCCTATTCTCCATGTTGTGCTTAGCTAGAGAACGAAGATCTGATGCTGCTGATCTCTGAACATCTATAGAATCACTTTTCAAATCATCAATCAGCTTCCGAACCTGATTCTCAATGGCAGAGAGATCACTCCGTGCATCCATCGTTGAGGAAGATATAATTCTGGGGAAACCCCTATCTGATGGTTGCCGCCTGATGAATTGTCCTCTAGTACCCAATCTTGGAGGGATTAAATGTTCCCTTTGAGGAACAGAAGAGGCTACAGGCGCACCACCACCATCTGTAACCTCTCCAGATGCATCGCTACTGTAATTTGTCCTATCACTTGGAACCCTTGTAACCCCATTGTCACATTCCCCATCAAGTTGACCACTATTTGGAAGACTACCATTTAATGAAGAACTAGCCAAGTTGTCCTGCAGATCCCTATCCAAATTAGAAGATTGAAATGCTTCCTCCGTAGAATGCCCTGACATTTGTCCAATCGAACCACCACGCCTTCCTTCCAAACTAGACTCTCTTGCTTCCGAACTTGCAAGAGATAACCTTGAAACATCTGGTGCAGAACCATTTGCATTTTCTGAAGTTTGACTTGTCGAGACGTCATGACCAGGACGGTTTGCATGCACATGAGAATTCTGATTGGCCAAACTATGGGGAGGAGATGCTCCATTCAAGTTTCTCAAATACACATCAGCTTCTGGGGACCCAGGAATATTAGCCCTTGACACAACACTAGGATGTAGAGGGCTGCCATCTGCAGCACTCGAATCCTGAAGGGAGGAGGCAGCAGAAGGAAAGTTCAACTTCAATGATTTCATAGGATCAGGAAGCTTGATGTCATGCGATTCACACCAGTTAGCTATCAGAGCCTTCACAGTATAATTAGGTATTAAATTGGAGTGGCCAAGTCTTTGGCGTGTTTTTGGGCAGATAGTAAAACCCTCATCAAGCCATAACTTGATATAAACCCGCTCATAGGTCTGTCCAGACGCTACAATAACAGGATCAGACATCAGCTCCAAGGAAAGGGGACAACAAAAATCAGCAGGAATAGGCACCCCATTGATGCTAAGCTGTTGTTTTTCCCTGAGAAGATGGTCATGCATATAGTTGACCAGTGGAATCATCTGCTCAGCTAGCTCCAGTTCTTCACGATTCTCACTGCGTAGTGCCCTTGTCCTGAGATTCTCAAGGGAAACAGATTCCATGTATAATTCCATGTTTGTTGACAAGCTCAACAAACTTGACAGTTTCAACAGATTCTCAGAACCCACTGCATTTGTCTCTGCAAGTTCCATGGCAACCTCCTTAACCAGATCAAACATGTGCTCATAATTGATGTCCTGGAGTTTCTACAAAAGAGTAGAAAATCATAGATGAGTTAGATTGGGTGCGGAAGAAAAATTAGGGTCACAAACAGAAATCTATACCTATGTCTATATCTATATATATTAGCCCCACTAGCTTTCAATCTCAACATGCAGGCTATCCACATCATAAGCTATCCACGTCATCCCCCACTAGGTGCAATTACTATATTCAATCAATAAAAAATGCAAGGCATCCAAATAATGTTATTTGTTTTGCCATTCCATCATCTTATAATTTGATCGAATATTCTATTAGTTTTTTTATTGGATTCTTTCATTACATTGCCTAATTTTGACCAGAACTGATGCAAGAACATGTAGATCCAACTCATAAATGCAACAGATTTATTTCTATATAAGAAAGTCATGCAGCCAGGGTATCCTTCTAGTAATAATAAAAAAGAATCACTTTCAATTACCTCAATACACGTGCAGGCACGACCAGTCAGAGAAGGCAAGAGCGAATTGACCAGCTGACACAATTGAAGGGAACATCCCTGAATATCTGATATTACTGACTCAATTTGCCAACCCTGTTTAAGGTAATAAGAACATTACCAAATCAGAAATGCAGGAGTAGCTTTCAATATTTATGGCATTCATCAAGTTTGGTTAGCTAAATAGCTAAAGTTTGCAATATACAAAGAAAGTAACACGTCAAGTTTAGTGGCGAATCCATGAGCATGAAACCATTCAGAATTCAGATTTCACCTACACCAACATGGACAGAAAAGGGATCCATGTGTAATGGCATAAACATCAAGGAATATCCAGTAAAAAGGACAAGTACGCTTTTCACTATATGTGATAAAACTGAATCATCACCAACTCGTTCAAGTTCCCTCCTACATGAATGCTTATAACCTTATGATGGCTTCCCCATCTTTTTTTTCTGTATATACTACATACTATGCATTTACATGCTGCTTCCATTGAACAAGTATGCTAACTAGATAAACCATATTATTAATTAATAAAAATGCCAAATGCACATGTAAAGCTATTCAAGCAAGTCTGGCTAGAACATCTTGGCTGTTTACCATTAACCAAGGTCAATGCCCAGCACACTTCAAGGGTTATGTACAAAGGAATGATAATTTTATTTAACACAAGACATGGCCAACTAAAATTAGTGTTAGCCTGAAGGTTGAATATCTCTTCAAAATGCTTTAGTCAAGTATCTATGCTACTAACAAGAGCTAAAAAGTTATGATATTTCAAGGGCCCAGAGTTCAAGTTATTAAGATGATAGCCTGATGCCTTCTGTTGTTTGTGTAAATGCTAGACAACAAGAAAAAAGAGAGGGAGAGCAAGGCTAAATAGTGATACTAACAGATAATGTGAAACATTTGTATCTAGCAAATGCATGTATGATACTGATTTTTCACATCAAAGAATCAAAAGAGAACCAGCTTCCTAGAGCTTCCTAGTAAGAACCGGAAAGGATGCACTGCTGTTAAAAACGACAGATTGATTTTCCTTGGGAAGCATAAGTCGAAAACATAAATACATAATATATGGAAAGAGGAGTGAAGAGTGAGTATATTGACTTGTATAGTCGTATGCACTTACGAAATATACTTTGCTGGTTGTCTGGTGCCAGTTTCCAATAAGTCCTGAAGCTTCATTGACAGCGGTGTCAAGATCTTTTAGGACCTCATTGAGTTGCTCTTCAGGAGACTTGCAAAGATCCTCAACAAGGGGATTAACGATGCTTGAGATATCATATACATTTTTGCAATACTTCTGAATAGGCTTGGGTCTCACGGTAGAGACATCAGATGTTAAGGCGCCAAGACACGAGATACTGTTGAGCAGAGTGCTTGGATAGAGATTATCCATCAACCCTGTTCAAGAACACATACATGTGAGGGTGAGGCTATGTGAACTCACGATTACTAAAAATGAAAGACATCCATATATGTTCTCCAATGTTCAAAAAGGCGACATTAGGCGTCCGCCTAGGCGCGACTAGGCACTAGGCGAGGGGGTCCCGCCTGGCCTAGGGGGTAGGCAGACCCCTAGGCGGCGCCAGTTTGTCGGCGGCGCCGGTGGGGGAGGAGGAGCGCCTGTTGGAGGTCGCCGGTGACAGAGGAGGAGCTTCGGACGCGTGCGGGCGGCGGCGGCAGGCACGTGCGGGCACGTGCTGCGGAAGGGAGGAGGCTGGCCGCGGTGGAGAAAGAAGCAGAGCCAAGCGGCGACGGAGAAGGGCGGAGTCGGGCGTTTGCGGCTGCGGAGGGTGTGTGCGGCTGGAAGGAGACGTGGATGGATAAGGATAAGCTGGTTCCTGCGGATGGAAGGGGCTTTTTTCTTTTCTTTCTTTTTTTATAAGAAAAGGATGGAAGGGGCTGGGAGGAGTATGGATAAGATGGGCTGGGCTCTTTTGATGGGCCTTTCTTCCAACTTTAGGTCCACATGTCTCATATTTCTTCTTTTATTTAAGATAATCTAAGGTATTGTATTAATTAAAGTTAAAACATTAAAACGCCTAGAAAAACGCCTAGGCTCGCTTAGGCCCGCCTAGGCTCTAGGCTATGGGTCATCGCCTAGCGCCTTTTTGAACATTGATGTTCTCTGTAGCTCATTAAAAATATACAAGATGTTCTCACTAGGCACATACTATTACCGGTGCATGCTTATCGGTAGTAATCTCAATGTATCTGATTTGCTAAGCTATAATCCATTTCCATCTGCATCGTGACATTTGTTTTTGATCCACAATAATGTAGAATATGCACATCCTAATTGGCACTCTAGGTGTTAACTAATAGCGCGTGTGCATAAGAATGACATGTTTTTTTTTTGTAGGCACAGATAGTTGTAAGTCCTGATTTGCCAGAAAGAATAAAGCTTTGAAATCTGCGTGTGCCGACTCTGAACAGACAACGGTAAGGGTGTGAAGAACAAACAGAGAGAATATTTGTACTAACTTTCTGTTTTGGTGCACTCCAGTTAGCTCTTTCTGATTCATTAGCATGCCAGAAAGGTCAGAATGCCGTTACGGTTCCCGGGTATGCCGGCAGCGCAACGCTTACGTCCAAACAAACGAGATGCTGGAGGCTGGAGCTGAAGACCAAACAATGTACCATTACACGTAAACGCTAGAGAAGCTATGTCGGAAGCCGGAAAATAGGTAACCGACAACAATTGAGCAATGGACGTCCTGAGTACGGCAGAGAGCGCAAGCAAGAACAGCTCGGAGGGAGGGGGCGAAAGGCATTTCCCATTGAACATGTGGCAGTCGCAAGCCAAACAGACGTAATATTGCAATAGCAGGCGGCAACAGTCAGCAGTAGTGTTGCTGGCTTGCTGCAATGGCAGCCAGGGGCCTAAACAGGAGACCTCCAGCTAGTGATGATAAATAAACTAATAGTTGAATAGCACCGTAATTAACCTAGGATTTGAATGATGGTCACTTGAGACAATAAGAGGCTTAAAGAGAAAGAGAAAGGTTTTGAGCAGCTAAGTACTCGTACGTTCCTACCTTCCTTGCTTAGTTCAGGGGTTGCAGGATGCAACCCATGGCAGCTAGGGAGCAATCATCTGGATGCGGGGAGGGTGCGAATGCTGCGCCGCGGCTGAAATGAGGCTGAGCGGGGCAGCGGTCCCGTGCTGAAGCTGAAGGGATGGCGCGGGAATGGGGTTGCTGGGAGATTCGGGGCCGGGGCCGGGGGCGCGGAACCCTAGGATGGACGTATGGAGCGGAAGGTAGCAAAACCATGGGAGAGAAGGAGGGAGGTGATGATCCGCGCGGGTGGCAGCGAAGTAACCCTAGCGGGCAGGCAGGATTGAGGGGAAGCGGGTTTGAGGCGCAGGTAGTGGGGAGGGAAGGTGGAGACTGACCTGACCTGGAGTCGTGTCGGCGACGGCGGTGAGGACGGAGGAGATCCGGGAGGCGGAGGTGACGGCGGTGGGTCGGGTCGGGTCGGAGGGATCCCTCTCCCCCTCACTCACTCCCCTCCCCTCCCCTCTAGTCTGGTGACGCGCAGCGGAGGCGGAGCCGCGGAGGCGAGAAGCTGACGACGAGACGAGACGAGGAGAGGAGGAAGGAGAGAGAAGGGAGGAGGACTCGTCGCCGAGGAGGTGGAGTGGGAGTGGTTGGGCTCGGCCGTTCTGGTTTGGTGGGCAGGTCGGGGGCGACCCGGGCCGGGCCTGCTTCGGTGTACTGGATTGGATTATTTCAGGCAACAAGCCTAGGGGCCTGTTTAGTTCCACCAAAATCCCAAATTTTACACTATGCAAAAAGAAGATTCCCCATCACATCAAACTTGCGGTACATGCATGGAGTACTAAATGTTGACGAAATCAAAAACTAATTGCACAGTTTGGTTGTACTTTGCGAGACAAACGTTTTGAGCCTAATTAGTCAATTTTTGGACAATTATTATCAAATACAAACGAAATGCTACAGTGCGCTACAGTACCGACCAAATTCAGTGATCGCCAACTTTGGCGGCAACTAAACGAGGCCTAGGGCGCGTTTAGTTGCTGCCGGAGTTGGCGCCGCCGGATGGACTGTAGCACTGCAGCGCACTGTAGCATTTCGTTTGTATTTGGTAATAATTATCCAATTGTTGACTAATTAGGCTCAAAACGTTCGTCTCGCAAAGTACAACCAAACTGTGCAATTAGTTTTTAATTTCATCAATATTTAGTACTCCATGCATATACCGCAAGTTTGATGTGATGAGAAATCTTCTTTTTATATAGTGCCAAAGTTGAAAATTTTGATGAACTAAACAAGGGCCTAGCGAGAAAGAGAGAGGGACAGGGTGGCAGCCACCCAAACAACGACGCGGTCGCCGGTCGGAGTGGAGATAGCCAGCCAGCCACACTCGGTCTCGCCCATGTGCTCGCCAGCCTTTTCAGTTTTCACCGACGACGACTGATCCGTTCCGTTGACTACGAACGTTGACCTACGCGTCAAAAGCTCAAAACAATGATTTTTTTATTATATATATTATATCAAGCGACATGCTAAAACTTAGGTGCTTCAATTTTAGCTTCCTTGCAGGCGATTGCATGTATTTTATACTATAATTATAGCTTTACGTAGGCATGATAATCTGCAATTTTCAGTCTTGAGAATAAAAAAAAAAACTTTAGACAAATCTCAAACCCGATAAAATCTCTTTGTATTGGTACAATGACAATTAACAATTTACAGTTGTTTCTAGAGTCTTACAAGGATAAAAATTTTGATACGTTATGATACAAAGATAAATAACAAATCACAAAAGTAACAATTTACTTCTACTAATTTGGTTGTACAAGAATGTTGCCTCAAAATATTTTAAAATTCATGCACTTGAAATATAGAAGAAGTGAAAAAGAACTCCATGTTGTCTCTTCTCTTCATCTATATAAACTTTGGTTTTGTCATTGTTATAAAGAGCACTTTTAGAGGAGACGGTTACGCCCACCTCTATCCATTTGTCTCTACAAATTATATATATTTAATAATCGATATCAAGGACCTGTTTGGATCTCCTCCTCTAAACTTTAGAGCTCTAAAAACTTAGAGCATCTTAACTCATTTTTGCGGTCTAAAGCTCTAACGTGAGGTGGGCTAAAGTTTAGAGCTCACTTTAGACCATCTATTTGAAGCTTTAGCTCTAAAGTTTAGATAAGAGGATCCAAACAGACCTTACAAGTTGTCAGACAGGCCTTACAAGTTGCAGCATATTTGGTTCTCTCACCAGCTAAACTCGCCTTGCCTTGCCGAGCAAAGCTAGTCTTGTCAGGGCAGGAGAGTGTATTTGGCTTGCCTGACTCTGACTTGGTAAAGAAAAAGCTTGACAGCACAAGAGTCGAAGCAGCGAGCAAGCAAACCAAACGCCTCTATGTTTGCCCAGCGAGACAAGGCGAGGGCCAGCGAGGGATCCAAACGTCTGGTGAATCCACATGCATATATAGAAATATATAATGATTGGCTTTTATAAAATATATGAGGGGAATTGGAAAAAGAGAGGACAACAGCAGTCAATAGATCTAAGGTGAACTGTGAACATAAAGGTGTTGGAGTGGTGAAAAAGTAGGAGATCTCGGGATCTAGTAGATTACGAAAGCTAACATTGTGGTACGGTGCAAAAAGGTCAACAATAATATCTGGTGTTTCTCGTTCTCTTGGGCATTAATATTTCGTGTCAATCTCCCTTGCTAGTTGCTAACATATATGATGTGTGATTGCTGAAATTGACGGTCGATGTAATGGCCTAGACCAGTCAATGCAGAGCAAATGACGTACTGAACGTGAAGTAGATGACTACCAACCGTCCATGGTGACTTTTGCATAGAGCCTCTAGTCAACGGTGTCGATGGAAGGGACATCAACGCAGGACAAAAACAAGCAGCTCGGGTTACGGCGTTGACCGTATCGCAGCATGGCTCGCAGCCAATTCGAGCTTGAGTCAGCTGGTCTAGGATCTAGGCAAGGCACGTAAGATCACTTGGGGTTGGTGCAGCTTTTTCCTTTGCCCCACGTTTCTCTTCTTTTTTTTTTTTATGAAAGGAGCCCCTACTGTAATTTATTCAAAACATAAGAAACAGGTAGAGGTACAAAAACAGCTTATAGCAGTTCAAGAAACCAAAAAAGAGAGGAAGAAAATATGAGCAAATAGAAAGATTACAATAAAATTTGGACCATAAATCAAAGATAGTAGAAAGTCTGGCCTTCGCTCTCAAAGAAACAAGATTCATCTTCTTCTTGAAGGCTCCTTTTGCTGCTCGCACATTTTTAAGATAAGATCATTTCTTACTGTCAGATTGCCCAGCACATTAGGATGACGACGATAAGACTATGTATGTTGTGTTTGAAACCTTGTCTGATTTTATTATTTGTATTGAGCAAATATTCCTTATCACCATTGTTCTGCATGGAAGCTGTAGGTTCTGGAAAATTAGAAATTAATACTGGCCATTGTTTTTGCTGTCGAACTTGTATTTGACGTTCGAATTTTTTAGCAAGTGTCCCATCGCGCTTCTGGTTTACATTTTGCTCCCTCGTGACAATATTTTCACCAGCTGCTTGGGTTCTTTTTCTCTCTCGATATTGTCGCTGGTATGCACGATTCCTTGTGCGTAGTTCCTCTTTCTTCATATCAATGGTCCCCAAAGTTCCAATGCCAACAACATCTGAAGCATTAACGCCCATCAATATCTGACTGCACTCATTTGGATTTCCATCTGCAGAACCTAATTGTTTCTGCACCAAAAGTTGGCATGAGCTGCATATTTAACAGAATGTCAATTACAAAACTAAGTTTGGATTCGGTGATATCATATTTTGACTGACATCTCATTTGCTGTGTGCAAGCTAAGCCGATTTGTGTCAAACCCGGGAGATGATCACTGGTGTGCTCTAGAGAGAGTGATGCGCTATCTAAAGGGCACTATGAGCTATGGTATTCGTTATACCGGACATCCGAAAGTGATGGGAGGTTATTGTGATGCCAACTGGATCTCTGATGCTGATGAGCTTTATGATACAAGTGGATATGTGTTTTCGCTTGGAGGTGGTGCTGTTTCCTAGAAGTCTTGCAAGCAGACTATCTTAACGAAGTCTACAATGGAAGCAGAACTCACAGCATTAGACACCGCTGGCTCTGAGGCCGAGTGGCTTCGTGATCTCCTTATGGATTTACCAGTTGTTGAAAAACCCATACCGGCTATTTCTATGAACTGTGATAACCAGACTGTGATTACGAAGGTTAACAGTTCTAAGGATAACATGAAGTCCATAAGGCATGTTAAGAGAGGACTAAAATCTGTCAGAAAATTGAGAAACTCCGGAGTAATAGCGTTGGACTATGTTCACACGTCTAACAATCTGGCAGATCAGTTCACTAAGGGTCTGTCACGCAATGTGATAGAAAGTGTATCGAGAGATATGGGTTTGAGACCCACATGAAATTTACTATAGTGGTAACATATTCTATGTGATCGGAGATCTCGTGAAGTAGAATGGTGAAACAAGCTAGTAGTAAATTGTGAAGAAAGATCCTTAGTAAGACTCATTTCTGATGCATATCTTTTCTTTCTATAAGGCAGGTTGGTTTTTACCTTAATGTGTTTCAAGTGGCTTGCTAAAGCAAATATGTTGTCCTACAGAACATCTTTTGAGGAGCACACCTATATAAGTCAGACTGCTGGTCACAGTCTATGAGATTTGGGTGATCTCTAAATACTCATGAAAGGCATTGGAGTATGACTTATATGCTTCAAATAGAGAGGATGTGTTTTACAGCCAAGTATCAGCTAAGGACTTTAGTGATATTCACCTCACACAAAACTGTCAATTCAAGGCTTAGTCCATTGTTCAGTTATGACTGAGTGAAACTATTGCTCTAGATGGATGTTCAACTTAACAGTCTCCATCGAAACACTGGTATATAAAAGAAATGTGGTTCTGAGACTACTTTGTTACAAACTCTAGAGTTTGGTGGGGATTGTTGGATATATTATGGGCTTGGCCCGTATAATATTTAATAAATTAAATAAAACTCTATGGTACGTAACATTAAGCGTTGTATGGTTTAATACCGTATGAGATTTTGACTGAACGTTTACTCAGCTTATATGGTTGAAAATTATCCATCTTAATTGAGAAGCTGAGAAAAGGACAAAGGGGTGCCATACGCACGCGCGCCGCCGTCGGCCGGCCGGGCTGTGGCCCTGGGCGCGGGCCGGGTCGAGGCCGTGGCGAGACAGGCGGGCGGCGAGCGGGCGGGCGTGGCCAGGTTTTGCCACTTAAATCCACATAATCACGGGAGTTTCTCTCCTTGATGGTGGAGGTGAATTGATTGCGCCAGTTACCGTCCCTTCCGCTTTCCGTCTCCTGGGATTCTCCGCTGCCTTTCTCCCTTCCCGTCGCAGCCATATATCCGCAGTCCCCCGTCAGTCCAGATCTCTGGCTTCACTTCCGAGAGAGACCACATCTCAGCAGCCCTCTAGCTTCCCTGTCCCGTACCTCTGCGCGCACGGAGAAGCGGGAGAGCAGGTGCCTCCGGAACCCTCGTCCGCCTGCAAACCTTGCACGGGGTGTGCGGCGATTAGGTTTTTAGGGAGCGATTCCGCGACTGCTCGTTCGACATCTTCTCGTGGAACCCGTCTTCTTCTTGGTGATCGCTTGCGGAACCTGTCTTCTTCCTGGTGATCTGTTTCGTGGGACTACACTGCGAACATCGTCCTGCATCGACTGTGGTCCACGACTTCGAGTAACGCACTATGTCGACTAGTGCAAATGGAGCATCTGATGCCCTCGGCATGGGACCATCCGCTGAGTATATTCTTATCTCTGTAATTACCGCACTTTGTGTTCTTACTGTATCGATCTGTATGTCATGTCTGCATGTTGTAGCGTTCATTAAAGATATACACATGCACATATATGCAGTCACGAACCTTCTAATGTTATATTTCTGGATTAAATTAACCATAAAAATGCCTAAATTTCTAACATTTGCTAAAGCAAAAAATGACTGACTGCACTTTACTAACACAGTGACTCTGCAACCAAATTACAGAGGTCTGACCGATTAACCTCGATCTTATAAAATTTACAAAGCAAAAGCAGGTAGGCAGGCACGCGCAACCAGCCTGTTCGGCTGGTGCTGATATGATCGTATACGCTCGTGGATTATCACTGCTGGCTGGTTTGGTGTGAGAGAAAAATACTATTCTGGCTGGAAATTTACGATCGTTTACGACCAAGCGAACAGACTGAACGTCAGCCTCCTGTTCTCTTCTCCATCCTCAGGCCTTGTTTAGATATTATCGAATTCACTTCAATCTATATGTCTTAGGGTGTAATTTACTTTAAGTTCCACTCCAATCCACCCCAATACATGTGGATTGATGTGAATCCAACTAAATCCAAACAAGTCCTTAGCGTGTCGAAGCCTTGCTGAACGACAGGCACGTGCAACGTCCATTTTACCCGTTTCAATTTTTGTATAAGTTCGTTTTACATCCTCAATTAGAAAATTGGTTTCTTAGACTCCTCCAACTATTAAATCATTTTATTTACTCCCTAAGTGATTTTGAGAATGGTTTTGGCTAACGTGACGCCACATCAGCCATCCCACATGGTGCCAAGCAGTGGCGGATGCACGATGCGGGATAAGGGGGGCTAAAACAATGAAGATGTTGATTTGCATGAAGATTTAATAGTGAAATCAAGCTTTTACTACAGTGATTAGGCTTGAAATCAAGCCATTAGGAGGGCTCCTTTGGATCCACCGCTGGTGCCAAGTCAGCCACGAGTAGGTAAATAGGACTTTCGTGATACTTCAGGGAGGTCAATAAAATATATAAAAAATTATAGAAATATTTTTCAAAAAATTATCCAAATATTTTTTAATAAATATGCATTTAAAAATACTAAAATCTGACTTATTATTATGAAGGCAATTTTCTATGATTTTTAATTAAATCAAATTTATTATTTTGAAATGCATATTATTCTAGAAAAATATTTGGATATTTTTTGAAAAAAATATTTCTACATCTTTTTATAAAGAAATTGACCTTCCTGAACTATCATGAGAGTCTAATGTACCTCCCTCACGGACGACTTGGCGCCACGTATAAATCAGATTTTAGTATATTTTAAATGCGTATAGATCTGAACCCACTTAGCTATATACTCTCAAAACTGTACCGTGCAGCGTGCTCCCCTCCGATCCTGTCAATATTATGGTGTGTTTGTATAGACTAAACTATACTTTAGTCCATGTTTTGGATGTTAATTAAGTAGAAGGACTAAACATGAACTAATCATGGTCTAATAAAACTAATAGAGGCTAATTAATGAGTAGGACTCATTAGAAAAAAAACAAATTTTTAATTAGTCTACGTTTAGCCTATTATCTGATTACGAACGAAGCATTAGTCCGGTGATCAAACAGACCCTATATTCACAGAAACGGACCAGGAAAACATTTATTTTTCCTCTTGAGTGGAACATTACTTTTCTTGAACCAAGTGTGATTTTTACTCGAATCTTGACATCAAGTGAGGGTATACGAAATATGTGAATGCTCCCATCCTGTTGCAAGAACATATCGTTTAGATTAGATCAATCTTAGAAACTACAAACCAAGATACCTTATGAATCTTTTTTTGGAGACATGCAGGGTACTATATTTGTGTAGAGTACTAGAGTTGTATTGGGAAAGCACTTGCAAAATCTAACAAATTTGGAGGATGTTTAAGCAAAAATATAGAGGATATTAGCAGTGGAAATGCATCTATGACCTCTACGTAACATACTCCTTCATCAGCCCAAAAAGGATAAGTGTATTACACACATACAAATTATATTTTAAATCATATTTGCTAAACAAATCAACATCAAAACTTTTAATTCAATTTCATGCAAAAAGAACTTACATATAATTTTTTTGCTAATCATTGGTAAATTAATTTAGTTTTTCGTGGGATCAAATACGCACGCTCGATCTATTACACACGCACGCGCTACGTGGGTAGTACGCCTGCCTTGCCTTTTTGTTTCTACTGCACACGCTTAACTATTTGCTTGTGTTGACGCCGATCGAATCCAATATAATGGGTAAACAGCGGTAACAAAACGACATCCAGCTACGACGAGCGGCTCAGTAATATAAGCGTGTTTCCCTTGTCCCTGTCCGTGTAAAACGAGGCAAGACGAGAAATGAAGGGTTAATAACGTGTAAAGCGAGTGAGAGAAAAAAACATGTAAACCGAGTGTAGCTTAGTTGGATAATTTTCTATGATGAAACTTTATAAAGTTTAAGCGTTCGACTTGAAGCACTACGCATGCTTGGATATATATTTTGGATCAGTTTTTCAGAGATACCTCTAGAGTAGAGCGTGTGCGTCTATATTTGTGGGACGAGTGTGCGTATAGAGTGTCTAGCTTTGTAATGTGATTTGAAAAAAAAATAGCAATAAATGTGATCAACACAAAGTCGGCAACTAAACGGCTCACAGTCACAGGTACCCGCCACGCCGCCCACCGGTCAGCGGGCCTCACTCTTGTGGGCCCACCCTCCCTACGGGGACACGTGCTGGCCCACCGTCAGTCGCGCTCGCCGCACGCCGCCGGCCGGCCCAAACGTACGCAGCCCGCTTCCTTGTACACGCGCTGGCTGTTCAAGTTGGCGATGCGACCCATTGTTTCGTGTCGCTGCAAGATGCAATGCAATGCAATGGTACTTTGTTTGATGGGCCAAGGTTCAAAGTACTGGTCCGGCGGCCCAAAACAGTTGCGGCGGCCTGCCATGCGCACCGACCAGATCCCGACGACGACCCGGGCAGCAGGCCGGGTCAGAGTCTCCTCTCCTGCTTGCAACGGCTAATTGTTTGACCGCATCAGCTCCATGCTGACCCTGACTACGTCGAGTCGTCGACGCGGCATACGAAGTTGACGGTCAAGGCGGCATGCAATGCAACGGCAGGCCGGAGCCCCCGGAGACCGGGTAGATGGATATTACCTCCCGTAAAGTTTAGTCCCTAACGCATCGAATATTTGACATATGTATAGAGTATTAAATATAGATTAAAAATAATTAATTATACCAATTGCGACTAATTTACGAGACGAATTTTATAAGCATAATTAGTCCATGATTTGACAATGCGGTGCTACGGTAAATATGTGCTAATGATGGATTAATTAGGCTTAATAAATTCATCTCGTGGATTACTGATGACTTATGTAATTTGTTTTATTATTACTATCAAACACTCTTATATAACACCCCTATGTGACAACCCAAAATTTTAGGCCCTGGATTTAAACCCCACCTAATTACATATATATGTAGTGAAAGCAAGCAGCTAGCTAGCTAGCCAGGATGACTACCTGTTGACTGCTGACCGGCACCGGCGCGGCGGCATGCAGCTTGTCGCCGTGACGCCATCCATCCATCGGCGCCGGCGCGCGGCTGCCGGCCGGCGCCCCTGCCTAGACCCTAGTCTAATCAACGGCGGGTTCCGGCGCGGCCAGCCGGCCCGAACGAACAGCAGCAGCATGCAATGGAAAATGAACGAAGGGCAAGGCGAAAAATGAGCCATGCATCAGATGGAGCATGCAGCAGCATCAATTCGTCTGAATGGAGGCTGGATCGTCGGAGCGCTAGCTAGCTAGCTGCAGCATCAATTCGTCTGGCGATGCGCATCCAGGGGGGGCAGCATGGCATGCAGAATGCACGCACGGAGTACGGTGGTCAATGTTTGCATCGCAGTCGCGCAGCTAGCCGATGGACGACCCGACGCTGAGCTGGCTCCTGACTGGGGCCTTGTTTAGATCACCTTCAAATTCTAAGTTTTTTCACTCTCTCTCCATCACATCAATTTTTAGACGCATGCATAGAGCATTAAATGTAGGTAAAAAAAATAACTAATTACACAGTTTGGTTGTAAATCACGAGACGAATCTTTTGAGCCTAGTTAATCCATGATCGGACAAAGTTTGTCAAATACAAACGAAACATGCTACAGTATCCAAGTTACAAAAATTTGTAATCTAAACAAGACCTGGATGCCTACCTAGCTAGGCCAACTCCCAACTAGGGCCTTGTTTAGTTTGCAACTTTTTCCAACCGGATGAATAGTATCACTTTCGTCTTATTTGGCAAACATTGTCCAATCGTGGACCAACTAGGCTCAAAAGATTCATCTCGTGATTTCCAACTAAACTGTGTAATTAGTTATTTTTTTTACCTACATTTAATACTCCATGCAAGCGGCTAAAAATTGATGTGATGGAGAGAGAGTGAAAAAACTTGGAATTTTGAAGGGAACTAAACAAGGCCTAGCTATACAATATAATACAACCGCTAGCTGCTGGTGCTGCTGGTGGGCTACAACCGCTAGCTGCTGGTGCTGCTGGTGGGCGTGTCTTGCTGCTGCTTGCTTGCTTGTGAGTACTCCGGCCGATACGTACTAGCAAGCTCCAGCTGCATGGATGGATCTGAAGAGAAACAACTATGTACGCGTGGCTTCTTGCTTACACTCCGATTCCATTCTTCTTCTTCAGCTCTTTTATATATCGATCATGAGGCTGCTGACCGACGACGTAATACGACGACGGCGGTTGCATTGCATCATTATATTGTACGTATTATTTATTAGCTGGTCGTTACATACTAGGAGCAGCTTGCAGATAGACAGATAGATCGATACGTACTGTGTATATGCCAAATTATCAATTTATCATCAGGACGGAGGGAACAAAGTGGCGCATGCATATGCTGCTGAAACCACGGCCGGGCGGAATTAATTGGGCCTGTTCGCTGGTTTGTTTCTAGGCTAATAAGTTTGGCTGGTGCTGCTGGTTTGTTGTAGAGAGAAACATTGTTGGCTGGCTGATAAGCCCTGTCTGAAACCGACAAGCGAACAGGTTGTATAATTTAACTACCTAACTAATTGATTGATTGATCCAAGAACTGGTGCCCTGTTCGCTTAGCTGATAAGTCATGGCTGAAAGTACTGTTGACTGATTTGTTGTGAGAGAAAAATACTGTTCGTTGGGTGAAAAAGTATGAATTATAAGCCAAACGAACAGATAGAGCGATGGAGCGAAAGAACAAAGCATCAGCCTGTTCGCTTAGTCGTATTTGACTTATAAGCTAACAAATAGTATTTTTCTCTCACATCAAACCAGTCAACAGTACTTTCAATCATGGCTTATAAGGGCCTGTTTAGCTCTCCTCCAAAACACCAAATTTTTCAAGATTCCCCGTCACATCGAATCTTTAGACGCATGCATGAAACATTAAATATAAATAAAAAATAAAACTAATTACACAGTTTAGATAAAATCCACGAGACAAATCTTTTAAGCCTAATTAGACTATGATTGAACATTAATTGTCAAATAACAACGAAAATGCTACAATATCGTTTTACCAAAATTTTCGACAACTAAACTGGGCCTAAGCTAAATCAGCCCAAATAAACAGGGCGCACATGCGTATGGTACGGTTCATCCAGGCTGCCAGGAAGGCAGAGAATAGCATGCGTGGCATCTGATACGATTCGCATCGCAGGCAGGCGGGCTGCTACTAGCTAGCTAGGTAATCCGGACGCTCCAAACAGATGACACGCACGCACATGCGTGTGCCCGTCAACAATGCAGGCATGCTTAGGCCCTGTTTAGTTCCAACCCAAAAACCAAAAATTTTCAAGATTCCCTATCACATCGAACTTTGCGGCACATGCATGGAGTACTAAATGTAGACGAAAAAAAACTAATTGCACAGTTCGCCGAGAAATTGCGAGACGAATCTTTTAAGCCTAAATAGTCCATAATTGGACAATTTTTGCCAAATAACAACGAAAGTGCTACAGTAGCCAAAAGCCAAAAATTTTCAGAACTAAACGCGCCCTTATCAGCCGGTATATGAGCTACAATCTACAGTATTTTTCTTTCACAATAAAATAGCTTCAACCAACTTTAATACCAGCTGAACTGGCCCATGCACCGGATGCAAGCTAGCACTAGACGCGTGCAGCGGCGCCGGCCAGCTACCGATCGATCATGAAACAGCACAAAACAATGCAGAAGCAAAGCGCACACACTAAGACGGTCTCCAACGGGATAGGTAAACGGCGACCCAAACCCAAAATGCCTCATACACAGTGTTTTGGGTCGCAAAATCACCGTCCAACGGAGAACGCAAATAGGGCAGCTATTTTGCGTAGCAACCGACTCGCAAGGCAAAAAAGCGTCGTCGAGAACGACGACGCAAAACACTGCAGAGAGAGAGGAGCGACCGACGTCGGGGCTCGGCACAGGGGCGGGACCGATGGAGGTCGGTGGAGGCGCGGCTGCCGTCGTGGAGTCCGGATCTACCCGGCCGCCATCGGAGGGAGCCGGGGAGGGGTTGCGGTTGCCATCGGGCAGGGAAGGGAGGATCCCGCCGACGAGGTCCGCCTGCGGTGGAGCAGCGCCGCCCGCGAGGTCCGCCTGCGGTGGAGCAGCGCCGCCGGCGAGGTCCGCCTGCGGTGGAGCAGCGCCGCCGGCAAGGGCTGCTCGCCGCCCGCGGAGAAGAGCGCTGCCGGCACGGATGCGGTGAGGATGGGGCCGGAGCTCGCCCGCACTGTGGCGGCGGGTCTAGATCTCGCCGGGCACAGCGACGCCAGGGCCGGAGCTCGCCCGCACGGTGGCGCCGGATCCAGAGCTCGCACGGCGACGGCCGCCCCGAACCCCGCTCCTCTTCTTCCTCAACACCGGCAGCCACTCCCTTCTTCCTCAAGCTCCTCCGCGGGTCTAGATCTCGCCGGGCACAGCGACGCCAGGGCCGGAGCTCGCCCGCACGGTGGCGCCGGATCCAGAGCTCGCACGGCGACGGTCGCCCCGAACCCCGCTCCTCTTCTTCCTCAACGCCGGCAGCCACTCCCTTCTTCCTCAAGCTCCTCCTCGGGATCCAGATTGGGGGGAAATGTGGAGAGCGGGAGGACGTACACGAGGAGGAGCAGGGTGGCAGCGAGGACGGTGCGGATGGGCAGTGGGGAGGGGAAGAAGCCATGGGAGATTTGGGGACGAGGATGACGAAATCCGACGGCGTCCAGCTCCGTGCTTGGAGGCTCTTCTTTTGCCTTCGCGGTTGGAAAAAAGGAAAGTTTTGGGTATCTGACCCTTACACTGTGCGTGACCCATCGAGGGGAATGTGTCTCGTTTTTAGGTAGTCACGTTGGAGATAGTCTAACGCTGCTGCATACACTGTCATGCATCGTTCCTTGCATGCCGTCGCATTCGATCGCATCTACTGCTATTCTGCTACCGTACCGTACGTCAGCTGCACCACGTCCAGCTATATATGTACACTACCAGGCTGGAGTTTTTCCTGACGGCCAGAAACCGTCAGGAAATCCTGGAAAACCGTCAGGAATTATGTTCCTGTTGGGCAACCGTCATGAAACAGCCGACAGGAACAGCGCGACAGGAAAGGTTGGCTATTCCTGACGGACCGCCGACAGGAATGTTTTTTCTGACGGCAGCTCCTGACGGCCACCATGCGTCTGCCTCCAGGCTCATTCCTGTCCAAGGCTTTTGTTTCCACACACTGCGCGCTTATTAGCTAGCTGGCGTTGACGGTTGACGCCGGACAAATACAATGGGTAAACGGCGGTAATAAAACGACATCCATCTACGAACACGATCGAGTAGTACCTCAGTAAACTTGTTTCCCCTGTCCCTGTCCGTATGTGTCCCTATTGCTACCACAACGTCTCCGTACGCGCATTGTGTAATCTATCGCCGCGTACGTGCAGAGGACGACGCAGGACGCGAAATGGAGGCCAGGGTTACTAACATGTAAACCGAGTGTAGTTTAGTTGGTTAGTTTTTTTATGGTAAAACTTGCTATCTAAGTTGTTTAAGCTAGCGTCCGACTTGTGAAACACGCGTTCATATTTTGCTTTAGTATTTCAGAGGCACCTGTGTGTATCTATGTTCATCGAATGATTGTGCGTGTAGGTAGAGTGCCAGGGCCGCACATTGGGCAGCGTATAACCTCCCCCTTCATCCCCTTCATCCTCCACCTCAAATTTTAGGAGCACCTAGTCAGTAATTTGTATTAAGTCTAATTAGCGTGCAAACATTCACCGATCACCTACGCGTGACTCCACCGTGATGTTCTAACTCTCCAGTACATCCACTATGACTACTCACCTCCCACGTGACAATTCAATGCACCCGTTATTAGCATCGACCGTCACTCAATTGACACTGCAGGCGGTACCGTGACAGCTGAAGAGACGAGGCGACGGTTGGCACGACGAGTTCCTCATAGTTGCCTCCACAGTAGGACGACAAGTCCTTTCTTGATATATGTTAATTTTTTTACTTTTCATCTCTACCGACATGGCTTCTGAATTGTTATCCTCATCTGACTTCTAAGTTAGAGTATAGTGTGCGTTCCTGCTTGGTGGTTCATAGAATGCTCCAAAGGGTTAAATATCTATTGTAGTTCTTGTTTTATTGGAAACCCTGTAAATTTAGTTATCATTCTCTGTCCCAAATTATAGGTTGTCGTGGCTTTTGTAGATACCTAGTTTTTTTAGGATTAAGTCCACTTTTAGCCTCTCAACTATAGGGTTCGTCTAATTTTAACCCTCGACTACAAAACCGTCTAGCGGTGATACCCAACTGTTAAAACGCGTTCACTTTTAGCATCTGTACGCGGGCATGGCTGTTTTGTCCTACGTGGAGTGGTTTTGACCATGCCACACTGGCATTGATGGCCACGTAGGATGCCAACCTCCATCTCAGTGACATATGGGGCCCACTCGTCACCTCCCTCCCCTCCCTCTCGCGCTGCTGCCGCGGATGCTTGCGTCGCGGGTGGGGTAGCTTCGACCATGGAGCTCCTAGTGCGACCGCCATCCATGGATGATGACGAGGAAGAGGAAGACGACGTGTTGCCGCCGCTAGTCCGCATTCGGTTGGGCTCCCGTGTCGAGTCCATGGACGACGGGTCGGCCGACGCCACCACCGACGAGGGGATCGGCTTCAGGGCCTAGGTGCTGTTGAACGAGTCGATGGCAGGCGGGAGATCAAAGTAGCCAGCACCGGTGGGGGCGCCACTTGTGATGGTGGACGAGGTGGACGCGCGTTGCCGCCGCAACTTGCTCGAGCGCCACTGCCCTGCTCGCGAGCCGGCAGGAGAACGCTCCAGTGCTCGATGGCCTAGGATGAGGCGTCAGAGAGGTCGACGGGGCGGAGGAGGTGCTGGTGGCCCAAGGAATCGGTCCGGGGCAGCTTAGAGGCGGCGACGCAGTCGACCGGAAGCAGAGGAGACGCAGGCTCGTCGCTTTGCCGTCCGTCGCCTCCGCAGTACTTCTACGTCAATCTGCCAGGGCGGGCAAGCCGATCCTCTGTGCGTTGCGCCGCGGCGCGCCTAGCTCGCCTCGCCCGCGTATCAGAGGAAGAGGTGGTGGTCCGTGCGCCCTGGTAGGCGGCGAGTTGTCCTAGCCACCGGCGCCGCCCGCCAGCCTGGGAGAAGTGGACGCGCACGAAGCGCGCGAGGTCGGCGAGGCGGACCCCGACGTCGTGGCCGGGCGGGGAGGGCGGAGGCAGCGACCTTGCCCTCCATCCACCCAAGCACCAGAGCAAGGGAAGGGAGAGGGCGAGCAAGAGAGGGGAAGGAGAGAGAGAGAGAGAGAGAGAGAGAGAGAGAGAGAGAGAGAGGGAGTCGGAGGGAAGGAGGGCGCAGGGCGACGCGCGGTGCAGGGCAAGCGAGATGGAGTAGGGAAGCAGCGTTCACGGAGCAGAGGGATTACAGAGAGAAGACGGAGCAGAGGAGATGGGAAGGCCGGTGCGGGCGAGCAGAGCAGGGTGGTGGCGTGACGATGGCTCGAGGCCACAACTCTGGCGCGGTGGAGGGCGCTGGGCGACTCCATGGTGGTCTTGGGCTGCGTCGACACGGGCAGGGAGAGTGGAGGAGGAGGAGGAAAGGGAGAGAAGGAGAAGAAGGGCAGAGGAGAGCACGACGCAGAGCAAAGGAAGATGGAGCTCGGTGAGGCGCTCCTGGATGGTGGCCATGGCTGGCTTTATAGCCACGGAAGGTCGGTTCATCGGAGATTTTTACCGACTACCATGGCAGGTCCTCTTCCACGAACTTCGGCGGCGGGCGGAGGTGAAGGCGTGGGAGGAGGGAACAGCCGGTGGGACAGCGCGGCGGTGAAGTGGACGTCGTCGAGCCCAGCATCCGTGGTGGGCGCGGGCCCCACATGTCGCTGAGATGCAGACCAGCGTCCTACGTGGCGGTCAACGCCAGCGTGGCATGGTCAAAACCGTTCAACGTGGGTCAAAACAGCCTTGCCCCTACCCAGGTGCTAAAAGTGAACGGTTTTGACAGTTGGGGTACTGGTATTAGACGGTTTTGTAGTTGATGGTTAAAATTAGACCAACACAAGAGTGGATGGGCCAAAAGTGGACTTAATCTTTTTTTATACACTTAGATATACAATATATCTAGATACGTAATAAAAATTGTGTATCGATAAAGGACAAACCGATAGAGGGAGTATTTTATTTGTCTAAGATACCGGGGCCACATTTGTGTTTGTTCCAGGCCACAAAATCCTAGGTTCGAATATGTAAGAGTGGTCTAGGTTTGTAACGTGATTTGTTTTTGAGAGAAAAATAACAACAAAATGAACAAATATGGTCAAACAAAGTCGGCAACTAAAAACGGCACAGCCGCTCAGGCACCTGTCACGCCGCGTTCCCGCGCCACCGGCGAGCGGGCCCCACTCCCGCCTCGACCGTTCCACTCCACTTCAGCCAAACGCCACCTCCACGCAGCGGGGGAGCAAAGCGCGTGATGAGCCGCGAATTCTCCACGCCGCGTGGGCCCTCTTTTTTCCTCCCTACGGGGACACGTGCTGGCCCACCGTCAGTCGCCCTCGCCGCACGCCGCCGGCCCATACGGACGCAGCCCGCTTTCCCTTCCAGCCTTCCTTCTCCACGCGCTCCCCTCCTTGTCCTCGGGCCAGGTCCAAGGAGCCTTTTCTTTTCCTCGTGGACACGTTGCAGGCCCCGCGGTTCTGCGCGGCGGGCCCCGCCCGCGTTTCTGACCGTTTCGCCCCTGCTCCGGGGCCCCTTTCCCCTCCACGCCTCCTCCCTTCCCTTCCTGATCTCCTCCGCCTCTTCTTCCTCGCCGCCCACGGCGACCTCACCGAGAAAGAGAAATCTCGCTCGCGGTCGCGGGGTCGCCTTCGCCATTCCTCCGATAAATACACGCGCTCGCTCCCCCGAGCCCAGTCGCGTCGTCGTTCACTCTCCCCCCTCCCTTCCCCTCCCTCTCCACATCCAGCTGCGTATCCACCAATCGACAGCGACCTCCTCCTTCACGCGCTCCGCTCCCCTCCCTTCCCTTCGCTCCCTCCTTAGCCGCTAAGCGTCCTCCCCTCCGCACCGCGCCGCGTCCCGTGCCGACCTGCGCGCGCGGCTCGGCTCGGCTCGTCGGCGCCGTCGAGCCCCAGCAGCGGCGCTGCCCCTACAAGAGGCGTCCGTCCGACGCCCCCGAGCACCCGCCGCCTCCTCCGCTCCCGATCTCTCCGCGCGGGCCGGAGATCGGCCGCGGCGGGCTCCCGATCCCGCCCGATCTACCCCGGCCCACGCCCGCCACGCTCCCCGCCGAGATGTGGGGCGGCGACTCCAACGCCAAGCAGATGCTCAAGTCCCGGGGCGGCACGGGCGTCGGCGTCGGGGGGTTACCCACAGCCGGGGACGAGGAATCCGACTACTTCCCGGCCACCCCGCGCAAGGACTACTGGTGGTCGACGGGGCTGCTCAAGCTGGTCACCGCCACCGTCATCTTCATGGGCGGCGTCGTGCTGGGCCTCTCCGTCAGCGGCAGCGGGGCGCGCTACTACTACAACGCGTCCCACGCGGAGCTCTTCTTCCCGGCCACCACCTACGGCTGCGACCCGCGGGACCGGGACTGCGGGATGGGACTCGCCTTCAGGGCCTTCGTCCACCCGCCACGCCTCGCGCACTCCATGACCGACGACGAGCTCTTCTGGCGGGCCTCGCTCGTGCCCAAGGCCGAGGAGTTTCCCTTCCAGCGGGTGCCCAAGGTCGCCTTCCTCTTCATGGCGCGCGGGCCCATCCCCTTCGCGCCGCTCTGGGACAAGTTCTTCCACGATCACCAGGGGCTCTACTCCGTCTACGTCCACACCGTGCCGGACTATAAGCTCAATGTTTCCAAGAGCTCCGCCTTCTACGGCAGACAGATCCCAAGCGAGGTATTGCCTTTGCCTTTGCTGGTACTTTGTTTTTCCCCTTTTTGCTGCTACATTCATACAATACAATCAATCCATCATTGTCAAAAAAAAAAAAAAACTAGACTGATAGTGATAATTCATCCCTTCCCCTGTTTTGTTGTCACCATGGCATGAATCATCACTAGCAAGTAGTAGCACATTGCAATCCATCAGCTTGGGAGTTTGCATCGCATTATTGTTGCCTTTGTGCAAAAGAAGATAAAAAAATCTGGTTGAGTGGCGGATAGCTGGTGCCTTGGTGGCCACTTGTCATGCTAGTTGGTGGCTGCCATGTGCCCAACTTGATTGGGATATGTTGTGTGCAAATGGCTGAGGATTTGCTCTAGTAGGGGAGGGGGAGAATATGCTTGCTTGCTTGTCCCAATGCTAGGTTGGTAAACTACTTAATTTGTTCAACAACTAGTGGCGTTCACGAATTTCAGATAAGTGGTGATGAGATTCTTGCTTGACAAATGTTCTGCTTCAGTTATTTTTACTAAAAAAACAATAGTAATCAGTCAACAAGTTCGGGCTGACCTGCAATCATGATTTATTACTTTCCTCTATTCCTTTTGTGCTAAAGTAGTGCTTCTCCTGTTTCACTGTAATGTGTGCATTCCTTCTTTGTCTCACAGCACTACTCTCCTTATCGTGCACTTGCAGTTTATGCCCATTATCGATGGATACCTTTGTTCTTCCACGTTCTAATATTTAATTTCTTTCCAATGCAGGAGGTGTCTTGGGGATCAATAACCCTGGTGGATGCTGAGAAGCGCCTGCTGGCCAATGCGTTGCTGGATTTCTCAAATGAGCGCTTTGTGCTGCTTTCAGAGAGCTGCATTCCTGTGTTCAACTTCCCGACTGTCTACGAGTACCTCATCAACTCGGCACACAGTTTCGTTGAGTCCTACAACATCGACACTCCTCAGTCTGCTGGCAGGTACAACCGTCGCATGGCTCCTCACAT
>NW_027097311.1:0-16800 GCF_019320115.1 Miscanthus floridulus
AAAATAGAAAATAGAGGATAACAATATTTCGAGATCTAATTAAAAAGCTATCGAAAAAATATTTTTTTTTCTCATCAAAACCTCTGTTCGTATTGGAGTTGCTGTAAGATCTCATCCAAAAGTTGCTACAACCCTAGCAAGATCTACAGTTAACTAGTTGTGGCTTTATTGGTTGCTTAGGTAATATGTTTTTAGTTAAGTTTAACGTTTTTCAAATACTATATATCAGAATCATCTTCAAAATCAAAGCACCGCACATGCATCAAACTTGGGAAAAGTCAACTTAGTAAATGAAGATTGGTAAACTGGTATATGCACAAGAAAGGTTATACATGTATCCTTATCACAGAAGCGCTCGTGGCCTAATGGATAAGGCATTTGACTTCTAATCAAAGGATTGTGGGTTCGAGTCCCACCGAGCGTGTTGCTTTTTTATGTTTTTTTTTTGGTCCTCTGCTTCTAACGCCCTCACCCAGTCACCCTACTCTGTTTCTTCGAAATTCGTGCGGCAGCTTAGCTTTTTGAGTCCATACATAAACAAATTTGTAATGAACTCATTCTTTTTTTCATTCTATCTAATTCTGACGAGAACAGGGTTACATATGATTCGACGAAGATATATCATTCCAAATCTTTTATAGACCTGAAATTTCTCTTTAAGCAACACTGACAGGTCACAGGTCACACTCCAATCAGAATCTGGCTGAAAACAAAATCATTTCAGGTTGGAGCTGGAAAGACGGTGAAGATAAAATTGACAGCTACAGTAGTGGTTGTAGCGACACTGACAATACCAAAATCTGGTGACCAAATTTTATCATCATCGTCAATCAATACAAACACAGAAAAAGAGAGCAAAGATGCTCCTAGTATGTATGAGCAAAAAGAATTGGCAACTACACCAACTCGGCTTACATCCATTTCTCTAACAACTCAACTATTCGGTAGGAGCCCGTCCTGTCATCTCTGATGATCGATGGATTCTGAAACTGAAACGGCTGTTAGATCGATCAGATCAGATGTGTATATCTTGTTGGTTTATTCCTTTCCTTTCTCTATTACTAATATTAATATCATCGACGATAATGACATGACCAAGAAGAAGAGCTGCAGCAGCAGCAGCTATATCTTGTCGCCTTGCTTCTCGGCGGTGAGCGGCAGCATCTCCAAGCGGCCTCTGGGTGTGCGCGGGCCGCCACCGCCGGTCGCCACGGCGGCCTGATGCTGCGAGATGAGGTGCCTGACGTAGCCGTAGAAGGTGCAGCCGACGAGCGTGACGGCGCAGCCGACGGCGTTCATGGCCGAGATGGGGTTCCGGAAGATCATCCACGACACCAGCACCGCCACGGCCACCTTGAGGTTGCCGGCCACGTTGAACGTCACGGCCGTCGTCGAGTGGATCACGTAGAAGATGGAGAAGTTGAGGCAGAAGGCCAGCACTCCCGACGTGAGGATGATCGCCAGCGCTGGCCCCACCGACTCGTACGTGTAGAGCCAGCTCACCACGCCGCTGCCCTCCAGCACCATGGCCGGCACTGACAGGATCATCGTCGCAAAGGGAGCCATGTAGTACACCGTGTTGATGCTGCACACAGTCACACACACATACAAAAACATTTTAACCTTTTATTCTATCCATGGAAACTCTATCAAGCAGTAAATATAAATCAAGATCATATCTTTTACTTACAATAACCTATACTATACCTGTCGAATTTGTATCCATGGAGCAGCGACTCTGCCAAGATGGTCTTTGTGGATGTCGCCAGGCAGCCCACCATGGCGGCGCAGAAGCCAAACGTGTTGAAGCTCAGCTCCGTTACAGAAGTCAGAAGAATGCCTCCCACAATAGGGACCAAAGAAGCCCAGATGCGCCATTCGAAGTATTTCCTCCACACCAACCACTGAAGAATCACTGCATCTCGTCTCAATGGAAGAGATTGCTTTGGTCAGAATCTATCACCATTCTGCACGAACTGCAGAACAGGAAAATATAGGATGACAAGATCGTCATATATAAAAGAAAAGAAACTAACCTGTGGTTGCAGGGGTGAAAGACTTTATGGTCTGCATGAAGGAGACTGGGATGTACCGCAGGCTCACATTCCCCAGCACAATGTTTATGCAGAACACGAATGACATTGGGAATATCCTTCTCCATCGATCCTCAGAGGCAACCTCAATCAGCGGCTTTGTTTTTAGAACTTTGATTGCGATGTAGGCTCCGATAGAAGAGCATATGAAGTGGACGCACGACACCGTCAGAGGGAACTTGAACTCCAGTTTCTGCAAAATTTGGCCTCAAGATCATCAAGTACATGCCTTTGTGCCAAGCAAGCGGCAATGGCAACTACTAGTATCATTAACTTTCCCTTTCCAACATCAGAGCAACAAAAGATAAGAAAGGGAGAAACAGAAAGCTTCTTCTTTAAGGGTCTCTCTGACAGAGAGCACATGTTAGCAGAGGGGTTTCTTAAAGAACACAACAAGCAGATTTCTTCTACTACCTTCTAGGTATATATATTTACAATTGTGCTAGTTCACAAGACAAATCATCTCATAAATACAGAATCAATTAATCCATCTCATTACCAAGCCAGCATGTCAAGTCAAGAAATAAGCAAAATATTTCAAGAGAGCTCCTCCTCAAGAAACAACCTCAGGAATTAGAAGCTTGAAGGGAAATGTTTGGATCCTAAATATCAAATATCAATCCTCAGATTAGATTTAGATAACATGGAACTGGCAACCAAACATGGCAGGGCATTTGTTACTAAGGCCGGCGAAGTCAGAGATGATCCTATACGGTGACACTCCATCAAATCCATAGTCAGCTTGACAGAAAAAAGAACCTTGCTGCTCACTTCAACAACTTTAAGTAAACCACAATCTAGAGGAACATGTATGGTTGCAAACTATAGTACATACTATATACCTACCTCTGGTCTAAGAAATTAGATAACTGCACATAGGTGCAATCTGAATGCTATTGTTAACCCTGCATCCATTTCCATTTTGCCTTTTGGTTTTTGTTTACGATGGAAAAATGGCAGGATATACATATAGGTCACAAGGTTAGTGCTATGGTTTTCAGAAATTCGATTGCACAAATGTTGTTTCCTGGACTAAATCTGGAGATTGGACGCTAAACTTATTTTCTTGATTGAGGAAAGCTGTTTCAGCTGTACCATATGCTAGAATGACTGTCAACAAGAAAAAGGGCCCTCATTTGGGCCATTTTCCCAGCACGGTGTTTAAATTCTGTCAGCTCTCAGTTAACTCTGAAATTCATCAAGACTGTGAACTCTGAAATTTATCAAGACAGTCCCTTAATTGTCCATTCCCAATCGGAAAAAAAAGAAAACCCTACTGTTCTCCATCATAAACATCCCAAACCAATCTACAAACCACCAGTTGAAGTAATTCCCAGACAAACAAAAAGATGATTCCTTTTGGTTTCTGCCAAAACACTAGACAAGACGACATCATCATGGGCGATTAATCTGCACCCATGGAACGATGGGAGGAAGACGAAAACTAAAAAGAGGCAAAAATCTCTTCTGGAACGAAATAAAGGCGCGACCTTTCGTCCTGTACACACGGATCCACCCTAAATTCCCTTGAATATAACACAACTATATACACGATCATCTCTGGGAATTGAATTGAAACAACAAAAAAATTGCTCATCGGGAAAGAAACCCCAAGAGCAAGGGATGGTGGGCGTGACGGACCTGGAAGATCCACTTGTTGATGATGATGACGGTGACGTTGAATCCCCACCACTGGAGGATGGCAAGCACCGCGCGGATGGTGGCGGCGTTCCCCATCTTGGCGTCCTCCATGGGAAGGGAAAAGGGAAACGCCCGAGCCCGGCCGGCCGCCGAGGCAGGCAGGGAGGGATCGGAGGAAGGAGACAACTGAAACCGGCCGGCGTTCCTCTTCTCCTCTCTTCTCTTGGCGTATATATTAACTATATATTTAGTATGTATTAATTAATCGATCAATCCGATATGAGAAACTGCTCCGCCCAGTGATCCAACCATCCATTAACCACAAAGGCTCTTCTCTTTTCTTGTATCTATCTAGGTCCGAGCAGAGGAGAAGATCGAGGTGGCTTAGAATAGAAGATATAGATGGATAGGAGGCGACATGAGGAGGAGGACGAAGAAGGCAAGAGGAGAGCGGAGGGAGGAGGAAGACGAGTTGAAAGGGACCGAGGGGAGGCGAGGGGATATTCTGTTGCTTCCTTGGTTTGGTTTTAGGTTGGGAATTCAGTTGGCGTGATGATGCGATTAATTTTTCGATTTCTCAACACTCCGTCAACTGATGATGTGAGGCGACAAAAGTCGAAGGTGGTGCAAGTGCCGAGACTTGCCTGTTGCTACGCGTTACGTGTGCCTTCTCTGCCCTCTTCTGTCCCCTTTGCCTTTTGCCCTTTGCTATTCCTGCTCCCTTGCCTTCTCTCTTTTTAGAGGGTTTTTTTTTTGGACGAAAGTGAAAGCTGCAGCAGCTCATCTCATTTGTCTCCGTAACTGTTTTGAAAAATGTTGACAAGAAGACTCTAATCACAGTTTTGCTAAAATTTATGCCAAATTTGTAAAGAGAAGCAGGAAAAAAAAATCACGTTTTCACGGCTCCACCCATCCAGTAGGAAAATGACTCTGGCTCCTCAAAGCTTTTTTCACATGGAGCCATTTCTTAGATGAGGATTTCATTGGGCTTCATCCAAAGTCGGAGCTGCTATATAATAAGCCTTGCCAAACGAGAACTTACTTTTGTCCCATTCGATGTAAGGAACTTGGGCGGGCGCTTTCGTTTGGACTAACGACTATATTATTTTATTATTATATATATTGTTATATAGGTTGGCCTTCCACATGCGCGCGCGCGCACACACATGATGGTACATGCACACCCAAATTCTCTGAATTCAGGCAACAATGCAATGCAAAGTCTCGGTACCATCAACGGTAGTATGACTACGAAGGAAACCATTCCCGCCATCTCCTCTTGTCTAACTAATTTAGGCACAAGCAGGGTACGATGCATTGACACCAGGGTTCTCAGGCCTTCTGGGTCACCATACTACCAAAGCCATCACGATTGAAACAAATCCACAACATGAATATGACACTTCAAAAAAAAAATGAAGATGTATAATTGTTCAGCTATCACCCAAGTTCTCTGCCTTACGGGTTCAATCAGAGAGAGAGAGATAATAGCAGTAACAAACTTTCAGACATCGATGACAGGCTATGCAAAAGTATGTAAGAAGAGCACACATTGTTTAACAAAAACAAAACAAGTAACAGACATGTACACATCATCGATTAGCGATGTCAACATGGGTGGGTGTCAGTGTTACCACTTACCATCAGGTAAAGGGCAGACACAACATAACAGCACGACATCAACTTAATCACTCGGAATAGTCACAAGAATTACAGGACAGGAAATCAACATCAGCAGTTCATCCGCTGGGACAAAAGTGCGCTTCCACACGGATGCCACCATCTCGTCTTCACCGGCCAACAGGGCATTTTTCCCTATGTATAGACAACCCATCGTCCGATTATTCAAGCTGTCAATAGTAATGTATACCCCTTCAGAGGGACCAAAGAATCATTTCCTTTCTTTTACCCTAGTAAGGGAGTGTTTAGATCCGGCTACTAAAATTTAGGAGATGTGTCGAGAAAATGTTGCATGAAGTGTTTGGATACTAACAAAAAAAATAAATTACATAATCCGTCAATACTCCACGAGACAATTTTTAAGCCTAATTAATCTATCATTAGCATATGTTTACTGTAGCAAAACACTGTCAAATCATAAACTAATTAGGCTCAAAAGATTCGTCTCGTAAATTAGTCGCAAACTATGTAATTAATTTCGTAATTAGTCTATATTTAATACTCCATACATATATCCAAACATCTGATGGGACAACGACTAAAATTTAGGAGGGGCAGCCAAACACGGCCTAAGCCTGTGAAACCTCATCCACACCGCTGCTACTTATTTTTCTGGAGCAGCAGCTGCCTGCACCTTTGGCCTTTAGGCATCAGGAACACGCTTGGCTTTCTGCAGGATCGACTTCTCATACCTCTCCATCCCACGTGCTGACCTCCGCGCATTACACAACATGCAGTACCAGTTACCTCTCGGGATACTTTCAAGCGGCGGAGTCATGCAGTAAATGTGATAAGCATCATCACAGCCATCACACAACACTATTTCTTCATCATCCTTGTTTCTGAAGCAGCGTCTGCACAGGCAAGACGGGCAGTACCAGCATGCTAGATTCTTCTGCCTCTCACTTGCAATCTGGCTTTCTTTCATGCACAGGACATGATAGAACTTGTAAGCACAGTAAGGATGGCCGCATACCAAGAACTTCTTGTTCTCATCTTCACATGTGCCACAATGCTTGCACAAGTTTGCTAGAGCAGTTGTTGAGAGGTCCGGTTCACTGTCTTCATCCATGCTTGACACTGAGCTCTCCTGGGTTTTGACGGCCAATTCAGGTTGGATAACATCTTCAGCGGGTTCTTCTGGCTTCTCCACCACGAGCCACTCGCATACATCGCAGCCTTCATGTGATCTGCCATTATTGTTATTCTTTGAAGGTCCGTCTAATCCAACACAGCTGGGACAGTACCATTTTGCTGGGGCCTCTTCATCAATGGCAAGCTTGAGACATGAAACATGGTATGCGGCTTCACATTTATCACAGATAATTCTTCCTTCACTGTCTGCCTTTCTGCAACAATCCTTGCAAATTCCATCCGATCCAGATGTCCCAGTTTGTTTGGGTATTGTAGAATGGCCAGAATCGCAAGGGGGAGTCAACTCCCTTAGGGCTTTGTGGGCGCCACCAACCAAACTTGTTTCCTAATAAAGGGTGCAGTTATTAATGAATGGGGTATAACAAATCCTAACAACGAAACAATGGTCAGCAGAAATGTTCATAGCACACCATTCACCTCTATCCTGTGTTCAGCCACATCAATTTCTGAAACGCCAGAAGCCTACAAAAAATATTTCTATAAGCAATGACCAACATAAATGGAATGATATCAACAATACAACGCCCTGAATCAAAATCTATGGCTATCACCATAAATTATGCCAACGAAGCACCAACAGAAAACTCATGTTACCTGCTTTTGATGAGAAGCCTGTGAAATCAGTGAGAGACTGCTTGCCAGACCAGCCATTTGTTGGCCAACATGTTCAATCTTCTTCCATATCTAGATAATAAACAAATATACATACATATTAAAAGAAACAAACAGCATTGATGGTATGTTTTCAACTGCATGTTTATGTTAACTTCTGGGGGTGTTCCGTACATGAATAACAGCAAACAAAAGAATTTACAGATGAGAGAAAAATGGAAAAACAAATATCAGAGGACCTCTTTGGCCATTGAGATATATAGGAGGTACTAACACATAAACCAAATCTAATTGCTTATTCCTTGGCCCCAAAAATATTAAGATAACTTTCCTGTTTTTGCCTTCTTTCATTTAAGAACAGCAGTGAACAAGGTAAATAAATGCTTCCTCACAATACATGGATTGAAACATACTTATTGAGTAGTTGCGTATGGCAGCGTGACGCAACCCATGTCCGATTTATGTGTATTCATGACTACCATCACCTTGTGATTCACTTCAAGAGAGAATTCCAAGGGAGTTGGCAAGGTGAAGTCAAGGGCAGCGAATGACACGGGCGGCGAGGAACAGAGCACAGATTCATGAAGACCAAGACAGCGGATCCCTTCCCACGAGAAACAGCTATTAGATGTCCATTATTGGAAAAGGAGGCAACAGATCTCTGATTGGCCTCAAGCCAGTAGAGAAATATGACTATGAGGTTACATATATGCCCTTTTAGTTGAGCATACCTATTCCAGCTACAGTGGCATTGGAAAATGATTCTGATGTTTGGAATTTGGATGGTTATTAGAAGAATTTGCAAGGGCCAACCCATGCGCTGGAAAAAGGGACCAAAACAGGCAGCGAACACAGGAAGGATCATTCCTAACTATATGACCTTTTGAATCTATGTAGTCAAACAGACAAGCAAAAGGGACAGGTTTCAAATTTGAGCATTGATATAACCTACCATAGGCTCTCAAGTAGAACCACAGCTACATCTTTTTCTATATCAGAGAAAACAGCACAGGAAAAAAAAAGGAATGAGGCAAACAAACAAACAGGTACCTGTTTGATATCATGGTCAAGCAGCGCAGGGTTCTGTGCATAATCCCCATTTCTCATCTTGGCATCAATTATTTGCAAACCAATCAGGTCATCAGGCTTATTGACATGGAATGTTGCAGCTAGCAGATCACACAGCATGGCAAACTTCTCGGAGATTAGAATGTCAAAGAGAGCTTTATGGCACATCCCCTTGTTGGCTTCCAAAGATGCAGCTGTTCCATCTTCTAACTGAACCAAGGCATCACTATTCTCTTCGGAATGTACAGCTCCAACAGGGTCCTCTCTTCCTGCTCCTCCGCAGTCAGCTAAGTTCCCCTGGTAGATCAAGAAAACAAAATAGAAGCTTTTGTTAGTGGAAAGAGAAATGGAACCATTACACAAGGTGGGCATGCACATGTTATGTTCAATCTGAAGGACTGGATGGATTACTAACATGTTCTGTGGGCTGGCAACCATAATATCTGAGCGCATCTCGGATGCAGCTCTGAATCCCTCCGGAGGCCTGGTTCACAGCAGCGGATTGTAGGACGCCCTCCAGCGTGTCCCTCCAGCTTCTCCAGTGCCTGTCTAGCATTTGACGCCCACCTTGCTGGGAACTGATGGCGTGCACCACCGCGCTCATCTTATTCTGCACAGGGGAGAAAGCAGGGGAATAAATGACAAATCTCGAGAAGCAAAAGCCATGACTGACCGATAATTCCGCACCCAAGAAGACGTATGCATGCCCAAGAAGACGAGTGGCAGCATTACAAGACACCCTAGCCTCGAGAGCAAACGTTGCGAGATGGAAAGGGGATCTTTGCAAGACGGAACCGAAATCTGGCGGCGTATGAAATCTACGAGTAACTGAAGGCACCGCGAGGCTGGAGAGACGCTCGTAGTAATAAAACCCATGTCGTCGTCGTAGCAAAGAACGACGAGTTGGGGGAGGGGGGAGCTAGGGTTTGGAGGGGAATGCGTACCTTGACGGGGTCGGGGCCCGGCGTGACGGCGCTGTGGCCGGCGTTGGCGCCGGTGCCGCGGCGGCGTCTCTTGTAGGTGAGGACGTTGGATGGGTCCAGGCCTTCCGAAGCGGGGAGCTTGGGAGGACGGCCTCTGGCGGCGCCGTCGGAGGCCATACGCGGGCAGCTAGAAGAGCATGTCCCGGACCCAAGAAACGACGGCGAGATGGGGAAGGGGAAGCGCGAGGAGGGAAGAGGGTTGGAAGGCGGCGCGAGGAGGTGGAGAGGGCTAGGGTTTGAGGGGAATTTAGAGATCTCGGTCAGGCAAGCCGGGGAAGGAAACGCACGCCGGAGGGGAGGAGCGGGACGAGGGTGGGGTGGGACTGTGGGTGGGAGGGGGGAGGATGAAGCGAAGCCGAAGAAGCGGTTGTCCAAAAATTGGAGGAGCGGGGGAAAACTAGCGAGGGAGCCAAAACCTTTGTCATCATAAAAATAGGTCTAAGGGCTGGTTTGGCAGGGCTCCTCTCCGGTTCCGGCTCCGGCTTTTCCGGAGGAGTCCTGCCAAACGTTTTCTTAGAGGAGCCGTTTTTCAGTAAAAAACGGAGAAGCCCCTCAGGAGGAGCCGTGCCAAACAAGCCCTAAGTTGTATGAAAACTTCTCCTCCTCTTCCCTCATGAGTCATCACCGCCACATAGAACCTCCTAGGTCACTGGATTAAGGTTTGATGATACTAAATCAAGCTCTGTTGTCATCGAATTAAGGTTCACTGACGCTCTGCCGCCATTGGGTTGAGGTTTGTCTAGACGATATGGACCACCGCCAATGGTGGATGAACCTCTGCTGCCGCCACAGAGCTATGGTGCAAGGCGAGCCGAGCACCAGCAAGGGAAACAAACACCCCCTTGGAAGGTCACCTTGCGTTGGCGGAAGAGGATCCAAACATCCCTAGTTTATGGAAGAACAAAGACAAGGAAAGCACTTGAGTGAAGCAACGACCAGAGGTGCGAGGAAGAAGAAAGAGGAGGGATGGATAATGTCTATGTTTGTTTTATCTTCCTTAAATGTTAGCGAGCATAACGACAGTTAGAATTTAGGTTCAATGACAACATAACGACAAACGACATATTAGGCATTAAGGATTGTATACATAATGGAAAGGGCTCCAAGTCGATAAGGAGAAATCGGATGTGCAAGTTGTATTCATAATGATTACCGTTACAAAGTGGACCCACGATGAGGTACTCTCTTTTTAATTAATGACTACTAAATGTTCGGGCGAGGGAGTCCGAGCCTTGGTGGGTCGTCCCTTACAACAAGGTGAGGTAATTGCCACATCTACCCCTCCATTCCGAAGAGGAAGAACTTTTACCATATTGACCATGAAAGCATCTAGGCCCCCGGTTGGGTTTCGGTGATTAATAACGACACAAGATTACTATGACTAACGTGTGTTTTGTAGAGGCAATTTGAGTTATGTCATGGTAATGGAAATTGATTGGGCAATCATGGTTGTCATGCCCCTGTCGATGGAAATCGTTTCAGTTTCCAAAGGATGGACGGACTAGTTCTAAGTGTCGTTTGGTGTTGGAGAGACATTTAGAGTAGTTTAGAACTTTGTTTTTTCTTTGGCCGTACTATTAAGAGGGGTATGGACTAGTAGCTTAACCAAGGTGAGTCTAATGGATTAGATGTGGTGCACACTTGTCAAACTTAGCACTAGGTAGCTCAGGAATAGCCCTAAGATCGATAGAAGTCAACTTCATTCACAAAGAATTTTGAATTAAAAGTAAATGGAGAGTTAAATGACTAACCGGACACTGGTTTGGTTGTGACCAGACGTAGCTTGGAGAGTCCGATCAGTTCATTTGATCGGCAGCAGCAGTCAGAGTGCGACCGGACGCTGGACACCAGTGCTCGCCAGACGCGACGCTAGCCGTATCTGTAGCGGCGTGGACAGGCTGTTGACCACGGACCAGACGCTGAACAGAGAAATGATCGGACTCTGAGTGCCAGCATCCGATCAACAACAGTAAGGTTCCAGAGAGTGTTTTTTAATGACCGGACGTGTCCGGTGGGTGCTGACCGGACGTAGGCCAGAGTCCGATCAGAGCAAACGGCTCTTTCTGATACGCTGACGTATTACACTGACCGGTGCGTCCGGTCATCCTGATACTTGCTAAGTTGGACCTCAACTGTTATGTTTTGAATGGGGGGTATAAATGCATATCTCACTCGTCCATTTAAGGTCTCTTGCCCATTTGTTCAGCTGAGAAACACCTTTGGAGTGCAAGGGAGAGCAAGAGCCTAGTGGGGTGATTGAGATTTGATAATCCAAGATTAAGGACCTTATTAGTGCATAGAGAGTAGCAAGTGTGCATCCATATTTATCATTAGGCTTGTCTTGATCAAGTGAGAGTTTGTGCTTGTTACTCTTGGTGATTGCCATCACCTAGACGGCTTGGTGGTTGGGAGCTTGGTGATCATCCGACAAACCTTATGGATGACCCAAGTCATGTTGTGAGCGGTTGTGGATGATTCACCGTGACGGAGTGTCAAAGAATCAGCCTATAGAGAGCACTTGATCCTTGCGTGGATCAAGGGGGAGCTACACCCTTGCGCGGGTGCTCCAACGACAACTAGTGGGGAGTGGCGACTCTCCGATGCCTCGGAAAAACATCGCCGCATTCCTTTTCCTCTCTTTATTTTGAGCATTTACATTTGAGCAATTTATTTCATATCTTTACATTCCTAGAATTGTCATGCTAGAGTAGAATTGAAACCTAGGATGTAAAACTTTTGTACGGCAGAACAATAGAAACACATTCTAGACACAAGGGGTGAAATAGGCTAAGTGTAGGGCTTAATTATTGCAAAAAAATTAGAATTAGCCCAATTCACCCCCCCCTCTTGGGCATTTTGATCCTTTCAATTAGTTTTGGAGCCTCGTGCTCCCTAAATTAGGCTTAACCGTCTAGAGTAAGATGTCCCACGGGGATGAACCCCCTCCTATCTTTGAGGAAGATGATTTTCCTTATTGGAAAATTCGCATGAAGGCATACCTAGAGGCTTTAGATGTTGGAGTTCTTAGAGCCGCCTCACAAGGCTTCCCAAAACCTAAAGATCCCGCCAACCTTTAAGGCGATGAGGTTAACTATGAGAAGTGGAATGCAAAGGCTAGAAACACCCTCTTTAGAGGCCTTTGCAAGGATGTTTTTAACCGTGTGTGGAACCACAAAGACGCCCATACGCTATGGTCAGACATTTGTGCACTCCATAAGAGAACCAAGAGTGAGCGTGAGGAACGCTACCACCTTGTGATGAAAAAGCTTAATTTATTTGAAATGCTTCCTAGAGAAAGTGCTAATGAGATGTATTCACGCTTGAATATTCTTGTAGAGGAAGTCAATGGAATTGGGCTCACACAGATGCAACCCTCCGATGTTGTGAGAAAGATCTTGAGTGTCCTCCCATTGACAAATATGGGCATATTGTGATGGTGTTTCATCAAGGTGATCTTTCCACTGCTACACCAACTCAAATATTAAGGAAGATCAATGCACATGAGATGTACATGCACATCACTCCACAAGATGGCTCTTCTTCCACCAAGAAGAAAGATTTGGCATTCAAGGCTAGCCAAGAGAAGAGGGACAAAGCAATAGTTGATCATGATAGTTCAAGTGATAATGAGATTAATGATGCAAGTCTTGCTCTCATGGAGAGAAGAACTACCAAGATGCTCAAGAAGCTAAATAAGAATAGTGTCAAGTTTGATGGCAAGAAGAAGGAATTCTTCACTAGTAATAGAAGGAAGCCCATCTCTGAAATGGATTGCTATAATTATGGAGGACTTGGTCATCTAGCTCATCAATGTCCCAAACCCAAGAAAGACAAGTACAAGAAGAAGTACAAGGGTAAGAAAGATGACTCAAGTGATGAAAATGATGAGAAGAAGAAGAAGAACAAGCCATACAAGAAGAAGGATGGCAAGAAGAAGGAATTTTACAAGAAAAAGAAGAATGGCAAGACATACATTGTTGGTGATTGGCTCATGGACATTGAATCATTAAGTGGCTCATCTGATGATGAAAGTGAGAATGAGAAGGAGAAGGTGGTCGCTCTTGTGATTGATTCTTCACTATCTTCACCGACACCGCCGTCATCATCCTCTACACACCTATGCCTTATGGCCAAGGGTGAACGAAAGGTACAAAATGGTGATGATAGTAGTGGTGATGATAATGCTAGCAATGATGAAAGTGGTAGTGATAGTGAAGAATTTGAATCACCTTCTTATGATGATCTTGTTAAGTTGCTAAACCAATACACTAAAATCATTAGAAAGACAAGAGCTAAAAATGAAAAGCTAGAACTTGAGAATGACTCACTCTTAGCAAAGTATGACATAGCCGAAAAAGCTAGTGTTGAGCTTAGAAAATAAAATAAAATTATGTCATCCAAACTCAAGGAGCTCAAATCCTCTAAAAATGAGCTTAGAGAAAAACATGATAAACTTGAGGGGATACATAATGAGCTCACCACTAGTTACAATTTGCTAAAAGAAGAGTACACCAATCTCAAAATTAATCATGACAATCTTGTCCTTTCTCATGAGTTATTATTCAAAGAGCCACATGATGCTACTAATAATATTGTTAAGACTGATATAGCTACATCATATGATGACTTAATTGTTGAGAGCATTGAGCAAGGTTCTAATAGCAAAGACAAGAAAGTGGTTGAGTTCGGCAACTATGATGATTATGTCAAGCTCAAGAATAAGAATGAAAAACTCAAGAAAGATCTTGAAAAGCTATCAACCACCAACACAATTATGATAGAGAATCTTGATAATGATTATGATATAGCTCTTGAGAATGAGATGCTTAAAGAAGAGAACAAGAGACTCAAGATGGAGAAAAATCATGATGAACTTAGAGAAGAAAACAAGAAGCTCAAGTTGAAGAAAGAACATCTCAAGACCAGTTTGAGCAAGTTCACAAGAGGCCAATATCTTTAAAGTGAGCTACTCATGAACACCGTGATGAAGATGGATAGAAGTGGTATTGGGTACTTGGCAAATTAAGAGAAGAAAGCTCAAGCTCAACATCAACAACAATACAAGTCAAAGCCTAAGCCAAGGAGATGTATTAAGTGTGGACAAGAAGGTCACTTTGCTCATGAGTATCAAACTCCACTACCACAACCCTTGCCCAAGCATGCTAGACCATTTGCCTTCAATGCTCACTACATGCTTAGAAAGGATTCTAGTGGAAAATGAAAGTCATGTTCTTAGGTCCACCCAACAAGAATAGGCCTAAGCAAATTTGGGTTGCAAAGTCACTTATTGAGAAAGTCAAGGGCCCTCATCAAGTTTGGGTCCCTAAACAACAAGCTTGATCTCTTGTATGTAGGTGAACTACAAGACCGGTGGAAGTCATTAGGTTATTGATAGTGGTTGCACTCAACATATGACCGGTGATCCTCATATGTTCACCTCACTAAATGAAGAAGTAGATGGTCAAGAAAGGATTACATTTGGTGATAATTCAAAGGGCAAAGTTCAAGGATTGAGCAAAGTTGCAATATCAAATGATCATTCAATATCAAATGTGCTATATGTTGCTTCATTGAGTTTCAACTTGCTATCCGTTGGTCAATTGTGTGATCTTGGCTTTCAATGTTTGTTTACCGAGAAGGAAGTGGTTGTGTCAAAGAAATATGATGATCAAGTTATATTCAAGGGTTTTAGATACAACAACCTATATCTAGTGGATTTCACCTCTGAAGAAGCAAACTTGAAGACATGCTTATTCACCAAAACATCACTTGGGTGGCTATGGTATAGAAGACTTGCACATGTTGGGATGAGCTCACTCAAGAAGTTAATAGAGAATGAATTGGTAAGAGGTTTGAAGGATGTGAAATTTGAGAAAGACAAGCTTTGTAGTGCATGTCAAGCCAACAAGCAAGTTGCAAACAATCATCTAACAAAAGCTTACATGTCAACAATAAGAGTGCTAGAGCTTCTTCATATGGATCTATTTGGACCAACAACTTGAAAGGTTCTAATGGCTAGAGGGGGTGAATAGCCTATAAAAATTTCTACAACAACACTTAGCAAACCAGTTAGACAAATATGAGGCAAATCGAGTGTTGCGCTAACCTACTAAAAATGCAAGCCACCTACCACAATTCTAGTTTATATAGTCTCTATCCACACAATGGCTATGTCACTACACTAAGTTAGTGTACTCTCAAAGGCTAACTAAAGAGTCATACTAACCAAACTAACAAGCTCTCATGACTAGCTACACTAAAGAGCTTGACAACTAGTTTGCGATAATGTAAAAGAGAGAGCAAGATGGTTATACCGCCGAGTTAAGGAATGAATCAATCAATCATAAGAATGAATACCAATGAAGACCAATCACCTAGGAATCAAATAATGACATAATGATTTTTTACCGAGGTTCACTTACTGTCAGTGCGGGACCCATGGGATACCCCGTAAGGAAGGAAGAAGACCTAGTCTAACTAGGATTCTTCCCATGTAATCTTAGTAGTAGTAGTATTCAGTAATCCTACTAGGAACCCTCATTGTAAACCAACTAGGACTCTGGCCTCCTGACTATATAAAGGAGGGCAGGGCTCCTTAGATCGGGGTCTAGAGTTGAACAAAACAATTGTACGACACAATGCTTCATAATCAATCCAACGCAAAGGCTAACACCGACTGGAGGTAGGGCTATTACTCGATCTACGATCGAGGGCCTGAACCATCGAGTTTTGCATACGTTGAAGCCCAAACATACTACCCTGGGGACCCCCATGACAGGCTATCGGTGGTCAAACATCGACAGCTAGTGCGCCAGGTAGGGGCTTTCGGTGACTTTGCATCCGAGAGCTTGATGGACCTCGACAACATGATCTTCTCGAAGGGATCAACCTTCATCTTCGGTTCATGGATCTGCAAGGCTGGCGACGATGGCAAGCTCCAAGGTCGTCTCCTTGAAGATTCAGATCATCATCAGGACCATCCTATTTCGACAATAATGATAGATCAGCTTGCCGGAAGATTTGCACAGCTCAATCTGACTCAGTTCTCGCAAATTCACGTGTCCGATTCAAACTCAAGTTCTGCTTCCGAAACGAAGTCTTATCCGAGTTCTTTCGGAAAACCGAGTTCTTTTCTGACAAAGCTCCGGGACATGACGTCAACCTGTCAAGAATACTACTCGGAATACACCTAGAATACTTCAAAGAAGTCGGGTCTTTTTCCATTCAGACTCCACAACATGGCAACATCCTATCAGACATGGCACGAAGGATCCACTTATCCCATGCTTAGAATGCCACTGAAGGGAGCCTAGGAAGGTCTCGTTTTAACCATAACATCTCAAGACTACATCATTCACTGGCTAGATACCGTTCCTGAGGATGATGACGCCCAACTAGTCGATGACACGACAACAGCAATTCTACCCTACCAAGGAGATTCCATCTATGACTTTGAGACCTCTACTGAAGTCATCAACAGCTCTGTCAGTACGAAAATCAACGACGATGATAGAACAACTCACGCTAGAGAAGTACTCATGATTCGCCGTCCTCGATCACCATTGATC